>NC_141541.1:122167500-122440000 GCF_021556685.1 Rattus norvegicus
GCTACTCCTGTGTCTCAGGGTCTTGATTCAGCTGTCAATGGGTATTAAGGTTTTTCAAGAAGACACTTTTAGGAAAACCAGATTGTTTAAAATGTTTACGGGTTTTGTTTAGTTCTATGAGCCATTTATGCTAAAAGCGGGCCCACTGGTTTCCTTGGGAAGATTTGAAATTCTCAAAACGCCGATAATCAGAACTTAGGTTCTTGGAACTCAGTTGACCTACTTTCCTGAAGTAGAAAACCAGCAGTTAGAAAACTGGCGCTGCCATTTTAGTTGCCAGCTTGGGGATGAGTAGGAAAAACATTTGGAGAAAAGTGATAAAGGAGCATATAGAGGATCTGGTCTCGTGTGACACCCCCCCCCCCCACATCTGCGGTGGGCACCTCTAGGTTCCCTCCTGTCTTTGCTTATTTGCAGAACCTGTTCTTTTTACCCAGATGGGTGTGGTTTGCTCCCTCCCCCTTCTTCTCCCTTCTCTCTCCCCTTTACACTCCTTCTCTTCCCCTCAAGTCTCAAGTAGTTCAGTTGGCTTCAAACAGTAATATGTTATAGAGGATGACCTTGAACTTCTGATGCTCCTGTCTCCACCACAGTGCTGGGATTATAGGTGTGCTCCACCACATGGTTTATGTGGTGCAGAGAATTGAACCCAGGGCCTTGTGCATAACTAGGCAAGCACTCTACCAACTTAGCATAAGTACACTGTAGCTGTCTTCAGACACACCAGAAGAGGGCATTGGATCCCGTTACAGTGGATGTGAGCCACCATGTGGTTGCTGAGATTTGAACTCAGGACCTCTGGAAGAGCAGTCAGCGCTCTTAACCGCTGAGACCACTGAGCCATCTCTCCTGCCCAGTCAACACGTTTCTAATGGAACCTTTTGAACAGAGTAGTTTCTGTATGGCTGAAGCATTCTTGCTGCTCCAAGGTAATCATCTGTGTTGGTCTTCTGCATGGGTGTGCAGAACAAAATCTTTTATTTTTAGTTGCTTTCATTTTCTCTAATAAGAAATGCTAGAGCCAAAGTCAAAACTCTAATTATTTTAGTTCAGCAGGCCTTAGCTCTGTCTCTTCAGAATAGGACACGACCAGAAGTTTTGCGGTTGTTTTGCTGTTGGACCACGGAGGTCAGTTTGCCTTGAAAAGGTTGTTAGCTGCTCTGAGTGTTTGCCAATGTGGGACTAGAACAGAGCACTCTGTCTCCGTGAAATTCATTTGTTCTGGGGAACTTGATTCTTTTTTTTTTTTTTTCGGAGCTGGGGACCGAACCCAGGGCCTTGTGCTTCCTAGGTAAGCGCTCTACCACTGAGCTAAATCCCCAGCCCCTTCTGGGGAACTTGAAATGTTAAAGGATGCTTTCTTAAAACACTTTTCTCTCCACATACCCCATCCCCACCCCCACCCCCAGGCTGGCTGTCCTGGAACTCACTCTGTTGACCAGGCTGGCCTCGAACTCACTGTTCTCTGCCTGCCTCTGGGATTACCACCACGACTAGCCCACTTTTTCATTTTAATGGTTGCCCTTTTGTTTCTGCTTTGTAAACTGTTTAGTACTATCTTACTCATTAACAATAAAAATGTGCTACAGGGTTACTGGAAAAAGTCCCAGGAAAGTTGTAGATGAGGCCTATGAAGTATTCATCCAGGCTGTATTCTTTAGTTGATTGAAAGTCTAATGGAATTGCAGAGCTCCGATAAGAAAATAAGGGTGTGGAGACAACAGAATCAGAAGAGGAGGCACAGTGTGTTAACAAGGAACCTTCAGACCTCGAGGACCGTATTCGGAGTGTGTGTTCATGATTTGTTATTTTGGACCATAAATCTTAGCACGGGTTTTCTAAGATTGCAAAGAGAAAAGAAGCCTGTTGTGAGACAGCAGGCTTGGGAGAGCGGGGGCTGGAGGGTGTGGTTCTCCTCTAGGTTCTTTCTGCCCTTTAGATCTCCCAGGCTGCTTGGAACTTGCTCTTACCAAGCTAAATACCAAGGGGCACAGGATGAACCTGCAAGCTAGGAGATTCTGATAAAAGCATAAAACTTGGCTGGTCTTGGAATTCGGCTAGTCTGCTGTACCTGTCACGTCTGACCTGCGTCTTGTCAAAGGCTTGCCTCACATCGAAAGGCCTGTCTCACTCATACCTTTCCAGACTGAGCAGTAAATAAGTTGAAACAGTGGTGTAAGAAATCGTAAATTTTATGCCACTAGAGTTTTGGTTTACTGTGTCTATTTGCCCTATGTTTCTTCTATTTTACTTGCTATTCTTTAAATACTTGGTGATGGAATTTATTCGGGTTTTATTGCTTAAATGAACCAGTCTGCGATTTAAGTTTTAGCTTAGGTTTATTATGAATGTTTGTGTGCATGGTATGTGTGGGTTCGTGTGGATGCCTCAGCTGCTGAGACTGGACTTTTTTCCCTCTGTCCAGTTATCTGGAGGTGGATCAGGGCTGAACACTTTGTACTTGAGCTCCTTTTGGCTGTTGAAGGGCATCTGCATTGTTTCTGGTTTGGGGCTGTATGAGTAAAGTCACTTTGAAGTTCCTGCACGGGTTTTTTCTCAAGTGGGTCTTCATTTCTCTGGAGTACCTGAGAGTGCTTAGCTTTTGAAGAAGCTTCTGGTTTTCCTAGTACTGCTCTGTTGGCATTTGTAATCAGATCGTGGGTGAATGGACTGTACACGTGAGCTACAACTCTGGGTCTTCATTTTTCTTTTGTTTCCCAAGCTCCTCTGTTTTTTGTTTGTTTGTTTGTTTGTTTTCCAGGGCTGGGAATTGAACCAGACACTCCCAAATGCCAGGCATGTATCCTACCAGTGAGCTACATTCCTAGCTCCGCATGTTGTAGCCCAGGCTGGCCTAGGCTTCCAGTGGATCCTACTGTCTCAGTTTCCTGGGTCTGGGTTTCTCGGTGTCAGTACCACTCTAGTGTGCTGTGTTGACTTTTTTTTGTAGCAGTTGTATGGTGCTCTGGGCCTGGCTTTCTCCCCTCTCCTCACTAGGGTGAAGTGGAATTTCCCTTTGGCCTCTGACTTTAGGCTATCAGTGCTTTTGATGGTCTGGACACTCAGGGGACTCCCCGTGCCTTCATGAACCACTCTACTGAGCAGTCTTTTTCCACTTCCTAAAGAGTTGAACCTCTTAGTGCCAGCTCCTCCCTGTACAGAGGTGCTCCCTGCCTGTCTCTGGTCCTCCCAGCAGAGGGTTTTTGCTAGGGTGGTAAAATGTGCTGAGTACTCTCATCTTGAATTTCCTTTCCTATGACCTCATCCCCTGCACCCTTGATGAGTTGCTCACACCTGCTGCTGCCTTCTGTCCCCACCATAACCCCCTTCCTCAAGTACACAGAGTTATCGAACTCTCTGCCAGACTGGAGTTTGCTTGCAGTGTCACTGATCTCACGGTCCACTGTCTCAGTGCATCTAGTGCAGGTGCCCCAGTGTTGTAGCAGTAGCCCAGTCGCTGCCTTCCGATGGGCATGCTTGTTCTGCCGTTTCTCATTGCTGGCATCTCCCCTTTGCCCTCTCTCAGGGAGTTCTTGACTTTTTACTTGGCTTCCCCTCAGAGTCTTTGTGTGCAGCCACACTTCCCCTGGCTTCTAGACTAGTCTCACCATGTGCCTCCAACTATACACACCTCTGCCTGACTTTCCCGCTGACTCCGTTACAACAGCTAACAACACCAAAACTGCCATGCACAGTGGCGCTCGGCTTTCTTTCCGTCTGGAAGCCTCTCCCATGGGCTGCTAGCACACTCTCATCTCTGAGTCTCAGCGTTTGACACACGGTAGTTAACTGGGTGTATCCCTTCAAGGCGAGCAGACGCTGAGTTCTGTTTACCAGGCTTTTTCACTAATCTTATTTGCTCTGGTCTCTACTTTACAAACATTTTAGCAAACAGAGAGTGGGTTTAATTTTGTTTTAGAAGGGGGTGTTTCACAGCGTTGGCAAAGGCTGGCCGGGAACTTTTGATCCTTCTGCTTCAGCTCCCAAGTGCCTGGATTTATAGGCACAGCCTGCATGTGGGTTTTGGATGCCATGGGTTATTTCACTCACTGAGGTCAAATGGTCCCCATCTCTAGCTGCTGTCTCTCCTGGCCTTCATCTGTGAAGAGGTTGTGTCCGAGTGTGGGCTGTGTGGAGGCCTGTACTTCTTTGAGTTTGTGAGCTGCAGTGCCTTTCTCCTGAGCCTTCTCCTGCTGATCGTGTACTGCACAGCAGTGTACAACAGAGTGGATACTGGAAAAGTCAAGTCATCGGTAAGTGGGGAAAACACGGTCCCTGTGTGGGGCTCTCCTGGCTTCATTGTGAGAGTGGTGAGCACAGCACTGGGCAGAGCATTGGCTGTGTTCTGACTCTCTGCCCCCTGGGAACTGGGGCTCCTCTTCAAAGACCGAGAGAAGAAATGCTCCTGGGGGAGAGGAAGCCACCAGTGATTGGTAGTTAGTGGCGGCCTCACCCAATTCACATTAGACATTTTGTGGTGTTTGTCTTGAGACCAGCCTAGATTGGCCTGAACTTATGATTCTCCTGCCCTGAGTGCTGGCATTGTGGGCACTGGCCACTGTGCCACCTAACATCTTAGAAGTTTGATTTTGTCACTTTTTATTTCTTACATTTTAGAGTGTCACTCATTAGCTTTACAGTTAGGAATTGAGTGACCGCTCTCTACCAGACATTTTACTGTGCATGGGAGCCAGAGAGATCCCATGGCACTATAGGGTCTTTAGAAACATGGTTCCTCTGTTTATCCCTGGCTGAACTCACTCTGTAGACCAGGCTGGCCTCAAACTCACAGAAATCTGCCTGCTTCTGCCTCCTGTGTGCTGGGATTTCCTGGAATTAAAGATGTGCACCACCATGCCGGGCTTTCATTGAATCATATAAAAAGATAACAGTTGTATTTAGGTGAATAGAGACTGTCTTTGCTGGGTCACTGTTAGAATGTTTTCCAGGCTGGGGTTTGTGGCTCAACCCTCAGACATGCTCACACATGCAAACATACAAACACACACACATACAGGTGAAAGTATCTTTTATTTATCTGATGTAATTGTCACCTGCCTCCGTATGCTATCCTAGGCCTAGTCCTGGAAGCTTTTAGCCTCTGTACAAAATAATCTAGGCCTAGAATGTTTTAACCTCTGAGACTTGCTGCTGAATAAGTTCACACTTTCTAGTTCTTTCTGACCTCTGCTGGCTGGCTCAGACACCTCACCAAACTGACTGGTTCAATCTGGCTTCTTCTGACTGAATTGCTCTGCTTGGCCTCATACTAACTTTGGCAATCTCTTCTAACCTTCTGGCTTGTTCTGTCTTCACCTTTTTCACCTTTGTCTACCTTGTTCCTTCTCTGAAGCTTGTGGTAAAACTTGCCCCCACCCCCAGCTGCTCCCTCTTAAGTAGCTTCCCTGTCTTCTGTCTTGTGAGAGTTGGGCATATCCTATTTTGTCAAATCTTTCTCTGATTTTTCACATTGTCTGCCACTCAATTAGACATCACTTACCAACATGGGTGCTTCCTTCTACAAACCAACTTTACCTTCATTGTGTGGGATTAAGAGTGGGTGCTAAGGATGTGTCTATATTCCAGCCAGAGTAACCATGTTGCTGGATTAAAATCTCTCTGCAATATACATGTAAACAAACAAACAAAACCCACCCCAAACTGACTGGGGTATGGTTCAGCTGGGAGAACACTTGTTTGGATTGCACTGAAGCCCTTGGCCTTATGAATTGGTATGGTTTTACATGCCTGTAATCTTTGAAGTTAGGTGTACAGAGAATTTACTCCACAGAGCTGTCCTCTGGCCTTCACACACATGCAGTGGCATTGGCATCCCCACGCCAACAATAAGAAACAAGAATTACATAATTAGGAAGTTACATAGCTGGGATTTGAACTGTGGTAGTCTGACTTTACAAGCTATGTTTATCAAACATTGCATCTTTTTAAAAAATGTTTTATTTTGTGTATTTGTTTGTCTGCATGTTTTTGTATATATTCCGTGCATGCCTAGTGCCCTTGGGGGCTAGAAGAGGGTGTCAAATGCCCAGAACTGGAGTTACAGATGATTGTGACCCATCCTGTGGGTGCTAGGAATTGAACCCTGGTCCTCTGGAAGAGCAACCAGTGCTCTTAACTGTTGAGACGTCTCTCTCTAGCCCTGGTAGTGCATTATTCTATCTCAAGATGGTTTTTCTGAGTATCCCAGTACTTGGAAGGTAGAGGCAGGACTCCAAGAAGTTCCTGGCCAGTCTGGGCTATGTAAGAACCTGTGAGAAATAAATACAAACCCAGCAAACAGCAGTCAGCTCCAGGGCAGTGCCTTCCTGAGGCCACAGGTTCACTCTCCAGGAACGCACAAGGACAGAGCAAACAGGCAAAACCTATTCAAAAGCAAAAATGGGCCAGGTATGGTGTCGCATATGTCTGTAATTCCAGCCCTGGGGAGGCACAGGCAATGTCTGTAATTCCAGCCCTGGGGAGGCACAGGCAGATGGTTCGGTCTCAGTGAGTTCAAGGCCAGCCTGGTCCACACATTCAGTTCCAGACCAGCCAGGGCTACATGGCGAGAGCCTGTCTCAAAAAGAAAAGTTTTGTAGCATACTATTACATGCAGCCTAAAGTAGACAGTGTTGTTTGAATGTAGGCTTGTTGAAAAGGTACCATAGCATGTTTTAAGTTTGGGTTGCACCAAGAAAATGTAAGTCATTCAGGGTCTTTGAAATGAAAAATGTCACTTTGCCAGCTGCTCTGACCTTGTGCGCTCTTGTTCCCTTCGTGTAGGATTTTTACATCACCCTGGGCACAGGGTGTGTGTTTCTGCTGGCTTCTATCATCTTCGTCTCTACCCATTCCGGGACCTCGGCTGAGATTGCTGCAATTGTAAGTACTTTGCACTGTTAGCCTTGTTTTTGTTTCCTTAGAAATGGAGAATTTAGAAAGTTCTTCATAGATCAGCGTAACCGTTTTTACTTGTTTATTTTGATACGTGTGTTTGTGAGGGATGTGCACCTGTGTTCCGTGATCCGTGTAGATGAGAGACGCTCTTTGGTGTTGGCCCTGCCTTTCTACTGCCATATAGTGCCAGTGAGTGCTGAGCCAGCTGCCCACTAGCTCTTACCTGGCTGGCCCTGGCGCTCACCAGGACTGTGCTGGGATTGGAGGGATGAGTCATCTCACCTGACCCCACTAGCTTCTTGGAATCTCCTGTTTCTACTTACCATTTCCTGTAGGTGTTCCAGGGTTACAGATGCTTTTGACACTGTGCCTGACTCCCCCCACCCCCACCCCCACCCAGGGCCTTGCGCTTCCTAGGTAAGCGCTCTACCACTGAGCTAAATCCCCAAACCCCCCCCCCCTTTTTTTTTTGGTTCTTTTTTTTTTTTTCCGGAGCTGGGGACCGAACCCAGGGCCTTGCGCTTCCTAGGTAAGCGCTCTACCACTGACCTAAATCCCCAACCCCTTGTGCCTGACTTTTATATTAGTTCCCGGATGTGAGCTCGGGTCTTTAGGCTTGTGTGCCAAACACTTTTACCCACTGAGCCATCTCCGCAGCCGAGAGTAGTTTTTTCTACTTAAAGTATAATGGGAGACCTAAAAGTAGTCTCAGGAACCTAGGACCTGTGTGGAATTTGGCTGAGTTTTGTTACCGTAGTTCTCTTTATGCTGATATAAACTAGTGTTGGCTAAGGCAGGTGGCACACTGGCCTTGGTCCCTGTCCAGATGTCTCTGCCCTCAGTACTGCTTTAAGTTCAGAGAAACTGGAGAAAGGGCTGGCAGGGTTGGCCAGGCGACCTGTGACGGCGTTGGAGCGAAGCCTGCCTGAGCTCAGTCTAACTTTGGTTGCTCACTCTAGTTTTCGTTTTGTTTCTTTTTCTTATCTTTCTTTTCTTTCTTCTTCCTCCCCCTCCTTCCCCTGTTGTTTGTTTGTTGCAGTACAGGGGCTCGAATTTAGGACCTCATGCATGCTAGGCAAGTCCTCTACCCCCGAGCTACAGCCCCAGGGTTATTTCTTGGATTGTGGGATAGAGTCTTGCTCTGTAGTCTAGGCTAGCCCTGAGTTTGATGTTTGTTGTAAGCTGCTCTCACCTCGGAAGTCTCTTGCCTCAGTGTCCTGGGTGCTGCGACTCCATGCCTGTACGGCTCCTGTAGTCTTGAATGGTCTTCAACAGGCCAGGCTGCCCCTCTCCTAAAGCCTGGTTAAGGGTGTGTGCTAGGCAGGGGTTGCTCTTGAGGAAGTAAGTCATTTTCAGGTTTCCCTCTACGTGGAATACATGGAATCAATCCCTTTCTTTCCTTCTTTCTTTCCTCCTTTCTTTCCTTCCTTCTTTCTTTCCTTCTTTCTTTCTTCCTTTCTTTCTTCCTTTCTTTCTTTCCTTCCTCCTTTCTCTTTCTTTTCTTTTCTTTTTTTTCTTTTCTTTTTTTTTTTTTTTGAGGCAGGGTTTATCTGTGTAGCCTTGGCTATCCTGGACCTCACTATGTAGACCAGGCTGGCCTCAGACTCAGAGATCAGCCTGCCTCCCCCTTCTGAGTGCTAGAACTAATTATGTGTGCCACCATGCCCAGAACATATTCTTTTTTTTTTAATGATTTATTTATTTACATATTGGGTACTTTGTCTCCCTATATACATGCACACCAGAGGACAGCGTCACACAGGTTTGGGCCTCCATGTAGGTGCTGAATTGAACTCAGGACCTCTGGAAGAGCAGTGAATGCTCCTAACCACTGAGCTATCTCTTCTGCCCATCAGTCACTCTTAAAACTAGTTCTGTGACAGTTCCTCTCTGGTGGAGGAGTCTGACCAGCTCTCTCCCATTTTCTCCTTCATTGACCTATCGACTCCCCCACCCACTAGAAAGAGAGACAGAAATGGGCTTGCCTCTGCAAACCTTGCTGGAGCGTGTGTTAAGTTCTAAAAGCCAAACCTTTGAGACAACAAGGGGCAGTTGAGAGAAGAGCCAGCTTTTGTTTGAAGTCTTTGGGCCAACTGTTGTTTTTTTTTTTTTTCTTTTGTTTTTGTTTTATTTGCTTTTTTGAGACAGAGTTTCACTGTGTAAGTCAGAAGACAACATTGATTTTTTTTTAATATTTAAAAAAAATTCTGAATCTGTGTGTGGTTGTGTGCATGTGTGTACAGGTAGGCACCCTCAGGCCAGAGGTACAGAGGATTGTCAGCCTCATAACACGGGTGCTGAGAACTGAACTTGGGTCCTCAGGGAGAACAGTGTATCCTCTCAGCCCCTGAGCCCTCTCTGTAGCCCGCAGCCTTGTTTTCTGAGACAGGGCCTCTCGCCAGCCTGGATATTGCCACGTAGGCTGGGATAGCTGGCCCCAAGTGCTGGGGCTCTGTCTTCCTGTACGTCAGGACTGAAACTACAAGCACATGACAGCATCTGGCTTTAGAAAAAATATTTTTCCATTTTGTGTGGGTGAGTGTGAGTGTATGTGTGTGCACACCATAACACGCATGTAGCAGTCAAAAAGAAGGCTTTTGGGAGTCATTCATACTTAGGTCATTAGGCTTAGAGCAGCAAGCACCTTCTAACCATCAAGCCATCCTGCTAGCTTCCTTTTCTAGGTTCAGTTAGTTATTCAAGACAAAGTTTCTTTCTCTGTGTAGCTCTGGCTGTCTTGGAACTCCCTTTCTAGACCAGAAGTGGCCTCAAAGTCAGAGATCTGCCTACTTCTGTCTCCCAAGTACTGGGATTAAAGGCTTGCACCACTAGGTGCTAGACCTCTTAAAAATGTAGGGTTAAAGGGCTGGAGAGATGGCTCAGCGGTTAAGAGCACTGACTGCTCTTCCAGAGGTCCTGAGTTCAATTCCCAGCAACCACATGGTGGCTCACAACCATCTGTAATGGGATCTGATGCCCTCTTCCGGAGTGTCTGAAGACAGCTACAGTAAACTACATTTTAATATAGAGTAATACTATATTGTTTATAGGCTCAGAGACTGAAAGATGGCTTGACATGTAGAGCCTTTGCTGCTCCTGCAGAAAGCCTAGGTTCAGTGCCCACATGGCAGCTCAAAGTTACCTGGGGACCCAATTCCTTATAGCACCAGGCGTCCAGATAGATATCCATGCAGACAAAACACTCAGACTCAGGAAGAAAAAGAAATAAAATCTTTTAAAAGAAAACACTGAAAGAATTGCAGATGGTGCTGTGCTGGTCTGATTTGTCAGGGGATAGAGAGACAGATGCAGTTGAGCCGCAGAACAGACTCCATAGGCAGCGAGAGGGTTTGCTAGTGAGCGTATGTTTAGGCTGGCTGTGTTGGCATGTCCAGGTGAGCTCATTTACTGTGGGTGGGGGAGATAAAGTCCTGTGTTCTTAGGGTGGAGGAGGGAAAGAAGCAGCCAGCGACTGCAAGAGTGGCCACAGTCATGGAAATACAGGCATGGCATGGCGTGCCTTCAGTCACGGCATTTGGAAGATTGAGTTTGAGGCTGGCTACCTGGAAAGCTACCTCCCAGCCCCCGCCCTCCCACACACAGGACAAAGTCGGCAGGCTGAGGTTGCGAGAGACTTGCTACTGCTTTCTTCCTGTTTTGGCCTTTACTTCCTCAAGGGGTTTGCTAGTGAGGAAGCCAAATTTGAAGCATGGTCTCTTGTTTCTTGACAGAATTCTCCGAATGTTTAGGTCATATGCTAGAATAACACAATGAGGAAGTGATTTAAGGAAGAGGAATTAGGGAATAGCATCAAGTCCCTGTGTCACCACATTGTGACAAGCGAGGGAGAGTGTATTAGATGAGTAAGTAGTGTTTAAGAATGGAGGTTTGTTCTGATCTGAGGAGCGTCATCTGTCTTCACCTAACCTGAGCTACACACCATGTTTCCCACATCTGTGTGTCAGTGAAACCATTGTTACTAACCTTGTATTGAGTACCATCTTGTGGGATTTAATTTTCTATCTACTGACCCAAGTCATTATTGACATCCCATAGACTCCTACATACACTTCAGGGCTGGCTCCCACTTAGAGGCTTGACTTTGAGTCTACTGAAGAGACAGGGAACAGGGGATTGCCTTCCACTAATGAGCTTCATGGTGGGGTGCTGTAAGGTAATAGATGGCTCTGAGGGAGGAATGCGGGACTTGTAGGAGCTTAGATAAGAAGTAACACTGCACCTGAGGTCAGTTTGGCAGGGCCGCAGTAGAGCAGCAGGTCCAGGATACAACGTTCCAGGCTTTCTGTGTAAAAAGACACAGTGTTACAGGACATGGGGACGTGGGGATTGAGATGTCACCCTGTGTCCTGCTACTGTCATGGACAGGGGCTGGGGTTGAGACATTCTGAGAGAATAGGATCAGTTGATGTCTGGATAACAGGATGATAGGGCAGTAGTCTTCCTCATGGCTGGCTGGATGTCTCATTTTCAGTCAGCCTTAAAAGGTGCAGGCATGTGGCTTTGGCTACCCCGACGCTCTGGTGACCAGCTGCCCCGCTGCCCCAGCTGGACATGAGATAGAGATATTCGGTCCCAGGGTTTGGGGAAGACTTGTAGGACTGTCTTGCTTGCAGCCATAGAAATGTTGAAGGTTATGGTAAGGTGTGTACAGTGAGGGATCTAGACGTCGTACCCTCATGCCCTCTTGAAAGGCTTGTCTAGTGAAGCAGAGGGAAACACGGGCCATTGCAGTAGTATTGTGGTAGATGGACCTTACAATGGGGACTCAAATTGTAAACTTACAAAATTAGGACATGTTTTGGATATATATATATGTGTGTGTATGTATGTGTGTGTGTGTGTGTGTGTGTGTGTGTGTGTGTGTGTGTGTATCTCCTGTAAGTCTGAGGCCTCCTGTCAGAATAGCAGTGTTGGAACCCAAGAGTGAGTCTTCTCAAGTGGACATGGAGCAGGAATAAGAGAAGCACCTCTTCAGTGGGGACTGACAGGCACAAACAGGAGAGGGAAGGAAGGGTGAGTGCCTGCTGTGAGTAGGCCAGAGTTACCAGGAGACACAGAACACAGCTTCATCTGCTACTTAAAGCTCCTTTGTAATCAGTGTCGACTACCATGTCCAGGACACCGTTGTGGTCAGTGTGCTTGGTCACCAGGAATTCTGCCTGTGTTACAGTTGGAGGGAGCAGCCTCATCTGGTTGATACTTTAATAGCGGCTTGAGGTCCCCGGAGGTCAGAGGGTAGCTGTGGCGTGAGTGTGAGAGTTCCTCCTCGAGGGTGGAGCCTCTGGTTTCAGTATAGGATGGGTTGTTCATGGTCTATGAACCTGAAAAACTGAACTCAACAGCTAAGGCCCAATAATTCAGCAGTTGCTGGGGTGAGAAGGGCTAAGGAGTCCCTGAGCAAGGAGTCTAGACGGGCTTTGCGGGAAGACTTTTATGTAGACTTCCTTACCCAGTGCTTGGGGACAGATGTTGGATCAGAGGACGGCTTTGGTGGATGGTCGTTAGCAGTGTGCCTCGGGAGATGTGAGGTGTGTGAGAGAGTGGGATGTCGGCACCCAGGGCTGGGCGGGGGAGGGAGCTACCTATGCGAGGAGCATCCCACACATGAGTTTGAGAGGACTTAGGCCATGTGGAGCCCGGGGCTGGACAGGAGCAGTAGAGAGGAAGTCAGGCTAGTTTGTTGACCTTCGCACAGTGCTGTGTGAGGCCACCTCTCTCTCCCTCTCCATGATGCTGGAGGCTCTACAGCATATCTGACTTTCAGGTCCTGTGGAGAGCTCTGCAGGCTCCCTCTCTGACATTAGATGTGTGGGCAGGACCATTGCATTTGTGTGGATTCAGGAAGGCCAGACCTGGGCACTACTGTGATAAGACAGCCATTATGGCATCAGCTCCTTGGGTGCGTGGGATGTGCGTACCTTCTGCCCCTTCAGGAAGGGATCAGGACCAGTATGTGTTTGGTCTTGAGTACACTGTAGCTGTCTTCAGACACCAGAAGAAGGCATCAGATCCCATTACAGATGGTTGTGAGTCACCATGTGGTTGCTGAGAATTGAACTCAGGACCTCTGGAAGAGCAGTCAGTGCTCTAACCGCTGAGCCATCTCTCCAGCCCGTGCTTGGTGGTGTTATCAGGTGCTGGGCCAGACGGTTGTTCTCTCAGAGCCACCCCTCCCTGCTTTCCCCTGTCCTTGAAGGTTATAAGCTCCTCCTCTTCTCCCCCTGCCACACAAGAGTCAGAGGCAGCTTGACTCTAAGCACATACTGTCAACTGTCGTTTGCCCATGTAGCATAGAACACACCCTTTAAACCTATAGGGAGGCACCCACACTCTGCCTTGTAGACTGCAGTCTTGTCAGAGGCCCTACCATGTAGTCTTTCCATGGCATTCATAACCCTTGTAAGCACTCCCTTCCGTGTTCCCTTGGACTTTACTCTCTGGCACCTCTCCTGTGGGCCCCTCTTGGCTGCTTTCCTTTTTCTTTGGGGGTGGATTAAAAAACAGCAGCTAGAAAGGAAGAGAGGTAGGTGTGTGGCTTGAAGTCCAGCCTTCATGTCAGCCTTATGATTCCCAAGGCTAATAGGAATTCCTAGTGTCTCTCGTCATGGAGGGTAGCTGCTGACTGAGGTGGAGGCAGACAAAAACAGCTAGGGTTAGGGTCTTCTGAGTGATGATGGTGACCTCTTGGTGGTTAGAGACCCTCTCTTCCAACATGTGGATAGTGTGGCTGGAGTCAGCTGGGAAGCAGGTGTGTGAGAGCTGCTGTGATGTACACAGGTTCTTTAATAAGCCCAGCAAGGACTGGTCTCCAAATCCCAACCGGAAGTCAGCAGGGAACGAAGGGGGTTCCTTTCCTAAGTTTCTGGAGGAGATGTGTGGCCACCCTACAGGGAGTCTGTGGCTTGGAGGGGTCAGGCAGAGGAGATGGCACAGGGACTTCTAGTAGCCAAGGGAACACGGAAGGGACTAGAGGAGCAGGGAGGCTAGATCTTTCCTGTCTGTCGTCTACACCTGACACTGGCCCTGGGTTGGCAGCTCTGTGCTTCTGTCCCTCGCACCGCCCAGCAGAAGAACTGGCATCTGTGCCCTGTGAGGCACACAGAGGCAGCTGTTGTCATTCTGGGGACTTTCCTTTGTCACTTCCTTTCCTCTTTGGATAACTTTTAAGTTCTGTTAAAGAATAGTAAGTGTGGGTGGAGGGACAGCTCGGCACGTGGGATACTCGCTGCTCTTCTAGAGATTTAGCACCCACGTCAGGTGACTCTGTCCCACTTCCAGGAAATCCTGTAATGCTCCAAAAGAACCCACAGAAATGTGGCATTCACTTCCACAGACAAACACATAGACGTAAGTAGGACTAAAGCAGATCTTTTTAAGTAGTTATAAGGTAGAAGTGATCAGCCTTCTCTCCATGATGTGAGCTCTCAGACTGAGGAGGACACAAGGTTGTAACTCACTTCCTCATATAACTCCCCTTTCTTCCTTAGGTGTTTGGCTTCCTAGGAAGCTCAATGTTTCTACTGGACTTCGTCGTCATGCTGTGTGAGAAGCTGCGGGAGAGCCCTCTTAGAAAGCCCGAGAACAACGCTAGAGCTGAAGCCCTCACTGAACCACTGAATGCTTAAAGACAAGGAGTGGGGGCTGTGGACCCAAACAGAGGCTCCCTCCTTGTGACCTGTGTCATGTGTGCACCTTTTGGAGAGAAGGGAAAGGACAGAAGAACAGCTTCACAGAGCTGGGCTGGATGACAGCCCAGCAGTAAGCTCAGAGGGTTTTTAATAACTGTTGGAACCTGTCTCAAACGGAGGAGGTGGTGTTTGTTTGTTTGTTTGTTTTGTTCTTAGAGATGAAGACTGCTGTCTCTTTGAATTGCATGTCTGTCATTTTGCTACAGGACGCCTGCCCCTCATCAGGGTTAGCTTCCAGACCGTGCCTTGTCCGTCCTTTCAGGAACTGGTTAATTTCTGTTGTGTCGTTAGAGATTTAATTTGTGTTTAAGTGACTGGTGTAGGCTTCTCTCCTTAATGTTAGATCCTTTACTGGATCCCACTCAGTCTTACACTTATGTGCTAACCTTTCAAAGCAATTATTCTTAATTCCTTCTGAGCCATGCATTGCCTAACAGAAAATGTGTAGCCTGCTGGTGTTTATTTGTATGAAAGCAACAGTAGCATCAGCCTTGTGGTGGCTTTTACATTGCACTTTGGTTGTTGAGATTAAGTTTGTTATGGGCCACAGGGAAGTGAGGGAACTGATTAGTCTAGCTAAAGACCAAAGAGAAGAGACTGTCCCGCACAGCAGGTGTAATCACACAGAGAGGCCTTGATCACTCGGCAGAGATGTGAAGGGTTGGTGCTGTGTTCACACACGCAGACAGTTGATGACGTCAGACTGGAGACTGGGTCTCCCTCTGGGCAGATGATCATTTCTGCTCAAGCGAACACAGCTCTGCCGGCTTCTCTTCAGAGGCCTAGCTGGGAGCTCTCGCCCACCAGAGATGCCTCCTTTCTGACCAGCTCTAGAATGGTCCCGTGCTGTGTACCGTCTGTGAAGGTGAGCGCGCACTCTCACTCTCCGTTCTCTTCCCACTGTCAGCCATCTCCAGGCCATCCAGAGTCGTGTCCCTTCTCGTCACCAAGCGTCTGAGGCAGGAGTGTCAGGCTCGTCCCATGGGCCTCTGCTTGGGTTTCTCTCCAGGGAGGTGTCTTGAGAAAGCGAATCCTAGAAGCCCTGCTAGTGAATACTGCTGGTGGTGTAAGGAGGCCAGACTTCTTGGGACTTTGGAAGAATTGCTTGTTGCTGGAAGGCTGTCTTAGAGCCACTGGGCACCCTGGTGACCAAAGGGGACCCTTCTTACCTTCCTACAGTTTAACTGAGACTCAGGTTTCCCAGGCTGGGGTTTCTCTCTGAAGCGATGCGATCATGCGATCATATTTCCAGGGAGTCACTGTAAAGTCCCCCTCCGTTCCAGTGTCTTGTCTGCCATTGTGTGTGGAAGACGGTTTCAGTTTCATGAGTGAGCCTGCTACAGTTCTTGGAAGTGGCTGAATCTGGGCACACAGCTTCTGCTCTGTGCCTGCCTCACTGTCTGACTGATCTGCTGGCCTCAGGGTTTACATTGCTGGTGATGTCACCATAGCTGCTTTGGAGATCATGAAACTAATCATGGATGTTGCCTTACTGGGTGTGCCTTCTCAGAGAGGTGACAGTAGGCTCTTGAAGCTAAGAATAGAAAAATTCAAAAGTAGCCAGTTTATTGCAGACAATTTTAGAGTTTCATATCAAGCTGTGCTGTAGTTACTGTAAATATCATTTAGACCTGTTGAGAATTAACAGCAAATTGGGGCTACTTTAGTGTTGCCAATTATTAGTCAGCTGACTTACCATAGCAAAATACCTGAGACAATCAACTTAAAAAGAGGAAGGGCTGGAGAAAGGGTTAATCTTGGTTTGCAGTTTGGAGGCTTCAACCCTTGGTCAGACCTGTTGTTTTAGAAGGCAGCACATCACTTGGGGAGTTCATGGTAGAGCTGCAAGCAAGGAAAGAAGGGTGGTGACTTGAGGTCCTGAGGTCTCTTAAGGGTCACCTCCCTGTCCCCGCTGACCTAAGACTTCACACTGGTCCCCACCTCTAAAGGTGTCTGCCTGCAATAGTGCCATCCTGAGACCTAGCTTCTAACTCGCAGGTGCTTAGGGACATTGTACTCTGTGGTAGGCGCCTCTCTGCCCGTGTGTGGCTTGTTCGTGATTGACAGTCACTCTGGCCTGCTGTGTTAGTGTCCCACAGCGGGGGACTCTGCCGGGCCACTTCAGGCTTTCCTTTTAGGAAGATAATTTGGTCACTTGTGTCTGTGGCCACTCTTAGAACTTTCTCTTTTGGGGGAACCTGTGGCTGGTTGACTTCTGGATTCGATGGAGAGAGATGATATTAAAGACTGTGGCAACAAACACCCTGCAGAAGCACTGGAACCAGAGACTGTCAGCACAGTAGGGACAATGTCTTTTCTAGTAGCTGTGGCAGATTTGAGTTCCTGTAATTTATACAAATTGTTTAGAATGGTTTTTAAGACTTAGAAGGGAAATATACTTACAGCACAAGACTTTTATAATTATACTTTAAATTATGCTTTATGTGGGACAGGAAAAATGTATTTTTACATTGCTTATATCAGATCACTTTTGTATTTGTTGATTTAAAGCCTGTGGGTCTTTTTTTATCACTCTTAATATCAACTTTTATAATCTTTTAAAATAAATCCTCTTAATTCCAGTGTTTATGCCTTCACAGTTGTTCATTATATAGACCTATTTAGATAAACCCCTCATTTGAGGGTGTTAGCGGTCCCTTGTGACTATACATGTCCTTTGTGGGCTGTCTTCTGGAGGAGAGGCGGAACACGCATTTAAACGTCACGTTCGTCAGCTGTGGCAGCCATCACCTAGGGCTGACGCAGGCAGGTTACCAGCTTAAAGCCAACCTGGTTTACACAGTAGTGAAAACATTCTCAGAGCCGGCTGTGGTAGAGGCAGATCTCTGAGTTTAAGGTCAGCCTAGGCTACGTAGTGAGTTCCAGGTCAGCCAAATAAACAAAGGAAAACAAAAATACTTTTAGGGAATCACGTGGCGTGGGCTGTAGAAGAATATTATACACTGGGTGACCACACTTAAATCCCCTCCCCTCTTTTTCTTTCCACTTCCTGTCCCCTCCCCTCTCTCCTTTCCCTGCTATTTTGAAACAGGGTCTCATTAGCCCAGGCTGGCTTCAAACTCACTCTGTAGATGAGGATGACCTTGAACTCCTGGTCCTTTGGTCTTCACTTCCCAAATTCTGGGGTCACAGCTGCGCTTCACCGCCACCTAACAATTGAAATAATCAAGTTTTGGACTCTGCTTCACACTCTAGATGCAGCTGCTGGGCTGTGGACAGACAGACATCTCTCTGGGGGCAGTTTGATGGCTAGACGGTGGGAAGCAGAGCCAGGAGGACGTTCCGTTGAAGCCAGAACTATTTGTGGAGTTTGTAAAATTCCTGCCTCCAGTCCCTGGAGAATAACAGGGTCTTTATGGTCATCGGAATTCACTGGGATTTGTACATTCTCCAGGGTTTCTTGTTTGTTTGTTTTATGTTGATAAAGACCATTATATCAATATACAGCCAGCCGTAAAGAGCAGAAAACCGAGTGCAGCACCCACAGCAGTGAGGAATGCAGGGTGCCTGGCTGGACGGCCTGGGTTCTGATCCATGCATGTGTGGACCTGGGGTAGGGGGATCCCTTCTGTCCACCCGTTTTTGTCCTCAGAGTTGAGACTTTACACTCACAGGACTGTCCAGAAGTGAGAAGGGGTTGTTGATTTCTCCAGAGTCTCTAGACGGTCCTTTCCTGGGAGCTCTTAGTGACTCATTTTACAGGTGAGCTCAAGGTTTCGATGACTGATTGATGTTCTGTGACTAGATTAACATACCCCCCCCCCCACACACACACACAGAGCAGTGTGAAAATACCTAGATTTAAAGCTGTCCTCTACCTACCAGAGTTGGTTTTGCTAAGAGGAGAGATCATGTAAGATTGAGGACAAATAAAACTGGGAATGCATAGATTAAAACCAAACCCCTATGCCAGGCAGTGGTGGCAGACACCTTTGATCCCAGCACTTGGGAGGCAGAGGCAGTTGGATCGCTGTGAGTTCAAGACCAGCCTGGTTTAGACAGCAAGTTCCAGGTCAGCCAGGACTACACAGAGAAACTGTCTTGAACTACCTCCACAAAAAAGCCCAACTGACCCCCAGTTTATAAAGCAGTTATTATGGTCTGGGAGATGGTCCAGTCAGTGCTCACAAAGACTTGAGTTTGAACTCCAGAACCTACCTAGAGCTGGGTGTGGCTGCACATGTAGCAATGGGGAGTCAGAGATAGGTGGGTCCCTGAGGTTTTCTGATCAGCCAGTGTAGCCTGCTTGGTGAGCTCCAGGCTGAGGAGACCTCATCTCAGAGAAAAGGTGGATGGATGCTCCCGAGAAACACTTGTCTCTCTGGTCTACATGCCCATGCGCATGTGCATGTTCACACATGTCTGCTGCACACGTGAACGTGTGCGAACACACAGTTGTAGTCCTGGCTGCCCTGAGATGTCTGTTATTCTTTTTTTAGGCATAATTACAGTTCTACGAGTAATACGCATCCCAGAAACTTTTTAATAAAGGCAGCTGTGAAAGGCAGTAAGGCTTGTCACTTATTGTTAATGTTCATGCGTGTCTGTATGCGCATGCTACTTTGCCGGTTAGAGGTCAGACGTGTGGGAGTCAGGGCTCCTTGTCCACCAGGAGGCAGACCCAGGATCCAGCTCAGCAAACGCCTTTTTCTGCTGATCAGACTCACCAGCCCTTTAAAATTTTTCGTGTGGGCCTGGAGAGATGGCTCAGTGGTTAAGAGCACTGTCTATCCTGGGTTCAATGTTCAGCAACCCATGGTGGGTCACAATCATCTCCAATGGGATCTGATGCCCTCTTCTGGCCCACAGGTGTATGTGCAGATAGAGGACTCGTGTATAAAATAAAATCTTCAAAAATCTGTGTGTGTACATTTTGGCTTTTTTGTTGTTTCTTTTTCTTTTCTCCCCTTCCCCCTTCCCCCTACTCCCTCCCCCTCCCCCTTCTCCCCTCCTCCCCTCTCTCTCAGCAGGGCCTTGTGTATCCCAGGCTAGCCTGAAGTGAGTTCACTAAGTAGCAGAATTAATGCGAACTTCTGATCCTTCTGTTTCCACCTCCCAACGTTGGGATTACAGACATATGTCCTACCACCCACATGAACTGTCGGTCACTCCAGTCCCAGGGCATTTGACACCCTCATCTGGCCTCTGCAGGTAGCATGCATGATGTTTGCACACATCCACACAAGCAAAACGCTCATGCACAGAAAATAAAAATAATAAATATTTTTAAAATGAGAAAGAGGAGAAGCCCAACACGGTGGTGCACACTTATAATCCCAGATTGAGAGGCTGAGGCAGGAGGATCATTATTAGTTCAAAGTCAGCATCCTATGATAAACAGTGAGTTCTAGGACAGCCTGGGTGCAGAGTGAGATCCTACCTTCTTTTTCTTTTTTTTTTTAGCCAGGGTTTGTCTGTATAGCCCTGGCTGTCCTAGAACTCACTATATAGACCAGGCTGGCTTGGAACTCCTCAAGTTTTAGGATCAAAAGCCTGTGCTGTTATATCTACTGAGATCCTATCTTTAATTTAAAAATTAAGTGTGTGGGAGAGAAGGTGTGGTTTGAGGCCAGTAGAGTGACAGGCAAATGAGGCCACCCAGCCTACACAGGGATGTCCCCCGCTGACCTATGAACTCATAACCCTCATGCACTTTAGAATGGAACAAGTGTAAGAAAAACAACTGTGTGGTCATTGGTGCTTCCCGAGGTGATGGTGGGAAGGGAAAGATGGGCTCGAGAGGGGAAAGTAGCCATGTAATGGCTAATCTTGGTTGTCAATTCGGCCACATCTGCAATCAACTAAAAGCCAAGTATCTGGGCAAGCCTGTGTCCCCTGTGAGCCACTCTAATAAATCCTCTGTGTGTGGGGGGGGGGGGGGCGGGGGGGCGGGGAGCTATCTCTGGAGAATCCTAATACAAAGTAAAGGGTGTTTTATTGATTCTGCATAGTAACAAGCTAATCTCAAGGGAGGAGGGGAGGGAGGGATAGTAGAGTGAAAGAAGCCAGGTGTGGACCAGTGGTTATGGTGTGTCCCGAGTTGAGGACTGTGACTAATCCATGCGTCCACATAAGAATGTGCATCTCTGCTTCTGGACCTCAGCCTCTGCTCTGGCGGGGCAGGGGCCGCAAGGGGGCGCGCGCTGCACGAGTGGGCGCAAGTTCTTGGCCTCCACCTAAGGGTGGAGTTTCGTTTCTGCAACTGGGAAGCAGAGCGCGGCAGGGAGAGGCTGCTGCAGGCGTGCACAGGTGCAGCAGGGGAAGGAGGCTTCCGCTCGGAAACAGCTGGCAGCCCTGCGGGCCTCAGCAGGACTTCCCCGCTTTACCCCAGGACTGCCAGCACACGCGTGGGGTCACTTGCCAGTGGGCGAACCATCCGAATCTGTCCCCAGACAGGGTTTGTTTGGCTTCAGCTTCGTTCCTAGGTTTCTTTGGCAACGTTTCCAGATCGGGAGATGCTTAGCTAGAAGGCCCAGATTTCCAATTTTCTGGGTCACTGGGGCAGCTGGCAGCAGTGAGCAGCTGGCAGGTGGCAGCCCTGGGCCAGCTGCCACCTCCGAAGCGAAGCACCCAGCAGGCAGGGTCTGTGGAGGCATAGAGAACCCTGTAGCCAACTGGTTCCTTTTTTTTTTTTTTTTCCTTTTTGTGCAACTTTATGTAGAGAGTAGTTTTTATTTTTGCAATTTTTCTAGATACATAGGAAGACAGTAAAATCTTAGGAACCCACCAACTGTCCTCAACTTCCCAGGAGGCAGCGAGTGTTTTCTGAGGGAAAACCTCTTGGAGCTGGCCATCCACCTGGTACTCAGTGTAAATCTAGTAGCATCTTCCATACCGTTTTCTTACAAACTTTTTAAAAAATGTTAAACTATTATTGTTATTATTATTATTATTATTATTATTATTATTATTATTATTAGTGGTGGTGGTGGTAGTAGTAGTAGTAGTAGTAGTAGTAAGTGTTATTATTACTTGGTTTTCGAGACACAGTCTCTCTGTGTAACAGTCCTGACTGTCCTGGAACTCACTTTTTTGGAATCATGGTAGTGTACACTTTCAATCCTAGCATTTGAGAGGCAGAGGCAGGTGGATCTCAGAGTTTAAGGCTAGCCTGGTCTACAGAGCTAGTTCCAAAACAGCCAAGGCTATAGAGGCTGTCTTGAAAAACCAAAACCAAAACAAACAAAACAACAAAAGACACCTTAAAAACGATTTTTATATTTTTGTTAATTTTTTTTTTTTGAGACAAGGTCTCCCTGTGTGTATCCATGTAGCATCTTCTTACCTCAGCCTCCTTTGTTTTTGTTTTTGGTAAAGGTTGAACTCCCAGTCCTTCTGTCTCCACTTCGTCCTTGTTAGGATTGTGGACTTACTGCCACATCTTCTTCACCAAGGGGACTCTTTGCAGGCTGGATGAGTACTCTACTAAGCGAACTAAATTCATTTTTTTAATAGCAAAAAAAAAAAACTTTTCAATCCAGTTCATTCATGAAAATTTATTGTCTAGAACAGGGAACTGGTACAAATATCCACAACTAACACAAATAACATTTACTTACTGTCAGGTTGGTTGATAAAAACAGAGGGATCTGTGATTCACAGTTATAACCCCAGCATCTGGAACAGAGAGGCAGGAAGAGCAGACAGGAAGCACCCTTGGGAATGTATGGAGTTCAAGGCCAACCTGGGCTATGTGGCACCGGGAGGTCGTGCCAGGGTCAGCAGGGTGAGACACAGTGAGGTTCTTCACACCATTGCTATTTGCTGCTGGTGGCTGGCCTGTGAGACACTAAGGTGATAGCACACTTCTCTCTCGGTGAGACTTCATTTTCATGGATGAGTGCTTCCCTGCAGCCTGTACACTCATGCAGTGTCTGACGACGCCAGAGGAAAGCATTGGATTCCGCTGAAGAAACGAGTTACGGTTGGTTATGAGCCACCACGTGTGTGCTGGGAATGGAGCCAGTCTTCTGCGGGAGCAGTAAATACTCTTAAACACTGATCTGTCTCTCCAGCCCTGATTAACACATACTTCATACATGTACTGCCTGGGTTGCAGCCCTGATTAATACATACTTCATACATGCACTGCCTGTGTGCAGCCCTGATTAACACATACTTCATACATGCACTGCCTGTGTGCGGCTCTTGTTAACACATACTTTATACATGCACTGCATGCCTATAGTCCCACAATTCCTCCTTGGGTTAACAGGACATGAGTTAGCCACATCCAAAAGAGGGAGATAGTAGTGTAGAGCAGGGGCCTGAAGACCCTAAATGTGTAGAAGTTTGTCCCTTGTGTTAGCAGACAATTTGGGCCCCTAGAACAAGCAGACTCTGTGTCTGTTTCCCGCCTTTGGTCAACGCTTATGAAGGAGCCTGGTGGACTCTGCTGTCCTGCCCAGGCTCAAGAGACAGCCAAGCTTGGGTTGAGCACCAGCTCCATGGCCCATCTCCTTCCTGTCCTGGTTTCCTTCTTGGGTCTTGCAGGCCACACTGCTAGTATGTCCAAGGTTGGTGGCTTCCCGAAGGGCCTCAGAGCCAGCCATGTTCCAGAGCCTCTCTGAGTCCCACAGAACTCACACTTGAAGCAGAGCTTGCCATCGACAGCCTCTCCCTACTTCATTTCCCTGTCCAGGACCCAGTCAGGTCCAGGGACTCTGGTGGCTACACTGGAGGACAGAGGCAGCCCAGTTATAGCCCCCCCTCTTCTAGGCCCTTGGGCTGCTGGCCACAGCACAGATGGCCACTATAACATAATTAGCTTACTCTGTCACTACTGACTTCCTCTCAGCTTCCCTGACACATGCAATGAATGCCTCCCATTGCTTTGAGAGTACTAACTCCTCTCCCTCCCCTCCCCTCTCTGTATCTCTATCTCTCTCTTTCCTGCCCCTAGGGTTTCTCTGTGTATAGCTCACTCTGTAGACCAAGCTGGCCTCGAACTCAGAGATCTACCTGCCTCTGCCTCCGAGTGCTGGGAATTAAAGGCGTGTACCACCATATCTGGCTTCACCAGATTCTTATGAGGATTCTGTCTGGTGTTCAGAGACTCCCAGTGTACTCCTGAAAATTACCCCAGATGCCATGTCCTAACTGGAAGGGAATTTAAGGTCCAGGACATAAAAAAGGGAAGCTGATGTGGTGACACACAGCTAGAATCCCAGAACTTGGGAGGTGGAGGTTGGAGGGTCAGGAGTTCAGAGGTCACTTTTGCTTACAAAGCAAGTTCAAGGCCAACCCAGATTACTTAAGATCCTACTAAAACGGGAAGTGTGTGTGTGTGTGTGTGTGTGTCTGACTGGGGATGTAGCTTAGTTGGTAGAGCTGTTGCCTAATGTGTATGGAACCCTGGGTTCCACCCCCAGCACCACACAAAACTGGGTGTCTATTCGGGAGGTAGAGGCAAGAGGATCAGGAGTTCAAGGTCATCCTCAGCTACATAGTTTCCTTTGAAGTCAGCCTAGGAGGGAGAAAGGGAGACTGGCATTTAGCAAGGAGTCCATACTCAAACCAGCATAGAAAGGCCGAGTGTTAGAACATCTCATTCAATAAGAAAGTTGCTGCATTTTGATATTTTATTAAAAACCATGCACCACGCCTATCACACCCCTCTTGCAGTGACAAAGGTGGGAGAGGCAGGATGGCCACATACTGTTTCCTCTGGCTCCTCCCTTAGAATAGAGACTCTTCAAGACCAGATTGACAGGCCAGATAAATTAGGGTCTGCTGCCTCTGTGACGACTCTTGGTGGTCTCGGTCCTGAGGGTGTGAAGAAAGACGTGTCTGTGCAGGCAGATCCAGAAGTCTCTCCACAGTGCACAGCATAGTCCTTGGTATCCGAGTGGTGCTAAAGGCTCAGAATGGAGGAATGTTCTCTGCAGCAGTGTGGATGGAGGCTGTACCTGCTTGATGCCCGGGAGCCCAGTGTCCTGGCAAAGCAGGGAAGGCACAGGCCTTGTCACCTGAAGTCCAAAGCCATGCCCTGGGTCCTCCTGGGGCAGGCAGGTCTACATCCTGCAGATGATCCTTCGGAGGGGACGGAGAGGCTATGGTCTCATCAGGCGGATATGTCTTGAGAGAGAAACGGAGAGCAAGGTTACCTGGCCAGGAATGGAACTCACTCAGAAGCCATGGGCTCCAGATACTGTGTGCATATGGGGTGGGGGTTGTCCGTGTGTGTGTGTGTGTGTGTGTGTGTGTGTGCATGCGTATGTGTGCCTGTGTGTGTGTGCCTGTGTGTCTGTCTGTCTGTGTGTGTATGTGTGCCTGTGTGTGTGTGCCTGTCTGTCTGTCTGTGTGCCTGTGTGTGTGTGCTGTGTGAGTGTGTGTGTGCCTGTGTGTGTGTGCGTGTATGTGTGCCTCTGTGTGTGTGTGTGTGTGTGCCTGTGTGTGTGCGTGTGTGTGTGTGTGTGTGTGTGTGTGTGTGTGTGTGTGTGTGTTTGACCGGATCGTAAAGCATACATTCGATTGTCTTGAACTGAGGGTCTGCCTGCTTCGGCCTCCCACAATTAGGGTCACAAGCATGCACCACAAAGCCCCATGCTTTTGCAATCAACTTTAAAGAACACAGCAGGCAACATGTGCTAGTGCACACTTGTAAACCTAGAACTTGAGGAGCTGAGGCAAAAGGACTGCCACAAGTTCAAAGCCAGTCTGGGCTACACAGGTTGACACTGGCAAACCCACACCCCTCCTCCAAGGTACCTTTGGGAGAAGAAGCATCAAGGGTGTGCATCAGGGTGCATTACAATTATAACCTGAGGGCCTTCCTTACAGCAGTGTTTAGTAACAAAACATTAAGGAAAGCCAAAACTCTAAAACTGAGTAGGGCCCCATCCCCAAAAAATACGATAGAGAGAGAATGCTAATGTCTGACACATGATGAAGTAGAGGGGAGAAAGAGAGGCACGTGTTGTTCTGTGTTTTGAGGCAGGGTTTCACTTTGTAGCCCTGGCTTGGGACAAGCTATGTAGACCAGGTTAGCCTCAGACTCACAGAGCTCCACCCGTTTCACCCGCCTCTGCTTCCCAAGTGCTGGGATTAAAGATATACACCACCATGCCCTCCCCTGGTTTTCTTAATTTTTTAAAAAAGATTTATGTACGTGAGTACACTGTTGCTGTCTTCAGACACACCAGAAGGACGTCATCAGATCCCATTACAGATGGTTGTGAGCCACCATGTGGCTGCTGGGAATTGAACTCAGGACCTGTGGAAGAGCAGTCAGTGCTCTTAACCACTGAGCCATCTCTCCAGCCCCCAGGAGCCAGAGTTCTAAGTCACGCTGGGTCATAGTTATCCCAGGATATTTCCCGGGCATTTCAAGGTGGGCGGGAAGGTAGGGTTCTTAGGTCCCACTGTTCCTCCTTCTGTACCCTGCCTTCTCCCTTCACACCAGCTTTCTGCTGAGCCAAGGACAAGCCCCCCAGCTCACAGGGCCCTGCATTCTGATGATCCAAGCTTACCTGATGACTGGGTTATGCAGGTGATCTTGTAGGACAGCCACAAGCTCGCGAGGCAGAGGAAGCTGGCCAGGAACCCAAAGATCTGCATCGGGAGAGGAAAGGAAGCTCACAGGGCCATCTCTGTGATTTTCTTCTTTGTTCCAGAAAGGAAGCGGGGAGCTATGTGACCTAGCCACCTAGTCCCCTAGTTGCAGAGGGGAAGTGGAGAGAGAGCCAGCGTCTGTGCACTGGTCAGGCCCAGCAGCCAGGTCTCTGGGTCTCAGGCATTGTCCTTATCACTTTAGGTGACTCGAAGGCCTAGGTTTGGGTTTATGTTTACAACCTAGCTGGAGCCGAGCCACTGGGTCTTGATGACCCAGGACCAATAAAAATGTGAAAGCTGGGGGTTGGGGATTTAGCTCAGCGGTAGAGCGCTTGCCTAGCGAGCGCAAGGCCCTGGGTTCGATCCCCAGCTCCGAAAAAGAGAAAAGAGAAAAAAAAATGTGAAAGCTGGTACTGTACATTTGAATTTGGATCTAAATTTTGGAACATTGAGAAGACCGATTATAAGGTTAGCACGGTTGGGTCTCATTGGTAATGGTCTTCTGGTCTCTGTCACGTAAGAGTCTGAGGGCTCCAGAGTTCAACTTTATGTCTATGTACATTTATTTAAATGGTAACAGTAAAAATAAGTTGAGGCCACGCTCTTACCCTTCCCAGGGTTCATCTAGACGCGCTTGAAGAGGGTTGATCTTGTTTGACCTGACAGGCTTCTCAAAGGTGGTTGAGGGAGAGCAATCATGCCTCTCGTGTCTTGGGACCCATGAGGCTAGTGGCTGTGTACCCTCCTTGTGACAATCTAATAGTGGTCAAGTAACTACTCCTTTGCTTAAGATCGCAGAGTACAAACGGGCCATGCACAGGGCCTGACTCAGAGCAGTGGGCTCCGGGACTCAGGCTATGCTAGATGGCGGCCCAGATGTCCTCAGGCCCACACATCGGGTCACCATGCCACCATTAGTGTTGACACTGGACAGGAGTGATCCTGGGGCAGCTGCACGAAGGGGAAATTCCCAATAAAGTTTGGTATTCTTTTCAAACAGAGCTACTGGTTCACAGGTTCTCGCTGTCCCAGGCAATCCATACCCCAAAGCCTTTGGTTCTCTGTGTGCAGACTGTCTGAGCCACACAATGAACCAAATAGAGCCAGGCTTCGCGCCATTGTCTCTTCTGCACAATCAGCACCACATTACAGCCCAGTCCCCAACTGTCCTCTCTGCATGACTGAACAGTTTATTGTTGCACCCATACAGAAGGCTAGTCTGCACCACAGAGCCTTGTTTGTTTTGCTAATTGTCACATGGGCCCTGTCGTGAACAAGGAACCTGGCTTTCTGTTATTTTCCTGGCTTCCCTGTGGTGTGATGGATGTTAGTTGTCGGGGCTCAGGATCTTGGGCTGACACAGTTTGTGTCACATTACGCGTGACCTGATTATGAGACCCAGTGAGGGGTTGGAGAAATGACTCAGCCAGTTAAGAGCAATGACTGCTCTTTCAGAGGGCCGGAGTTCAAATCCCAGCAACCACATGGTGGCTCACAACCATCTGTAATGAGATCTGATGCCCTCTTCTGGTGTGTCTGAAGACAGCTACAGTGTACTCATATATAATAAATAAATCTTAAAAAAAAAAAAAAAAGAAAGAAACCCAGTGGGAATCTCTTCATGTGTGCTCTGACACACAGTTTGTGGCAGTGAGGGGTGGGTCAGGCGCGTGTGTGTTTCTGGACTCTTCTCCTAGCATGCACCGTTGGCAGGCAGGTGCCAACCTGCAGGCATCAGTCACGTGTCCCCTCAGAGGTCACAAGGAGCACAAGAGGCACTATGGAAGGGGCATTGGGCCAGCATGGCTTACAGGCTTGGTCAGCCCTCTGTAGTGATGCTTGGTCCCCACCCTGTGGACCTTCAGAGCAGACAGTCTGTCTGAGGGAAATTCCAGGGGCAAACCCGATGAGAGGCCACAGTCTGGAGAATTCTGGTGAGATTTGTAAGTGAAACTCACATAGTCCTTGAAACTAATTTTAAAAGTCTTAGCTCAGTGGGTAGAGCGCTTGCCCAGGTTGCACCACCATGTTCTGAGTTCTATCCTCAGCACCACATAAACCAGATGTGGTGCTGTACGCCCGAGATACTAGTACTGGGGAGCTGCAGGCAGGAGAATCTCAAGTTGAGGGTCACCCTTGGCTACTTACTAAGTTGGAGGCCAGCCTGAACCACAAGAGACCAGGCCTTAAACACACACACACAAAAAAATCTTGTCTGTAGCAAATCAGTACTGAAGTAATGGCCAAGTAGATATAAAATTAGCAAAATCATAATCAGAGCAGAGAGTCTGTCTGAGGGAAACTCCAGGGGAATAAACCATAAATCTCAAGAATCTATGGACCTTTTAAAATCATTCAGCTATGTGTCCACATATGTACATGTATATGCATAATTAGAATGCATGCATGGATACCCACATCCTAGCTAGCTGTCCATGGTCATAGGCAGGATCCTTGGGGTCCTTTTTGACTCTGAAAGGGATAAGGGTACCCGTTGTGGTTTGCCCTGGAGTTATCTGTATTTTGATGCTAATTCCACTGCCACTAGGATGGCTGCCTAGTCTCCTACTCAGGACTCAGGTGACTTCACCAGAACCTTCTCCCCATTGAATTTGTAAAATACAGGTGAGGGCAGGTACAGGATAGAAGGAGGCCTGCCACTGGATGAGAGGGAAGGATGGGCGGGAGAAAAGTTTTAAGGAAGAGGAGGAGAGGGGAATGGAGAGAGAGGGAGGATAGCCACAGCGGAGAGAACATGGAGGCCGACATTAGTATTCCACTCTGTGTATTTACAGGTTGTTATGAATGTTCTTAAGGGATGGATGTGTACAGGGCTTTGTATGTTTAGGTGGGCAATTATATCTTATCAATTGGATCAGGGGTTATTGTGTTGTGTGTTCTTTCATGGAGCAAGAAAGTGTGTGACGGCTGGAGACACCAGGTTGCCGCGGAATTGGGATGTGTGTCTCTGGTATGGAAACCTGCCTTGGGAACTAGGTAGGTAGAGAGATGGCTGCCAGGCTCAGAGAGAGGCCTTGGGCAGTGTGGTATGGGATGGAGCAGAGCGGGTGAGAGGCTTTGCTCATTCAGACCAGATACCTAGCAGATATCTTGGGGCAATGCACTGTACACCTAGTGGGGATAAAAGACAGCAGTTTTTTTTCTTTAATATATATTTTTACAACAACATGTCTGAATGTTGTTAAAACTGAAAATGGAGCCTGCGATGAAGCAGCTGGTAGAGTCCCTGTCTACCAAGGAATCAGTTCTCAGTACTGCATAAAACTGGGCATGGGGGGGTTGGAGATTTAGCTCAGTGGTAGAGCGCTTGCCTAGCAAGCTCGAGGCCCTGGGTTCGGTTCCCAGCTCCGAAAAAAAGAAAAAAAAAAAAAAACTGGGCATGGATGGAGCACACCTATAATCCCAGGACTGGGGAGGTGGAGGCTAGAGGATCAGAAGTCCAAGGTTATCCTCAGCTACACAAAGAACTTGAGGTCAGCCTGGGCTACATAAGATTCTTTGATTTTTTGTCTGTTTGTTTGTTTGTTTGTTTGTTTGTTTGTTTGTTTTAAGGAATCTAAGCAGGGCTGTGCATTCCTACAACCCAAACACTTAGGAAGAGGCAGAAGGGAGGCAGATACAGTGTAAGGCCAGCCTGGGCTACATAGTACATTCTAAGCCAGCCTGGGCTACCTAGTAAGACACCCCCAAAGAAAAGGGACAAAGGACTCATGGTAAACATCACTGGTTGATCATGGTACCCTTCCCTCTAGAAGCAAAAGAAATCCCCCAATCCCAAATACGTCTCTGCAGTGAAAAGCCAGCCATGAGTAGACACTCAGAGTAGACGTGGGGACTGAGACCTTTCACCCTGATTCGAGCACTGGCTGAAGGGAGACAGGCCCAGACGACTGTAGTTGTTTAAGTTTGTCAACAGCCTTTAGGTTTACTTTCCTGGGCTCTCTAACGTGAGCCCATGTGTCAGGCTCTTTGGAGAGGGTAGCTGGCTGCATTGAGGTGGGTATGAGTTCAAAGAAGAGAGGATCCCCAACCAACCCATTCCCTGGCTCCCCTCCCCTCAGGACCATCTGAAACCTGAATTGGTTCCTAAAAACATCTTACCGCTCCGGCTACCAGGTTGTAGTTCTTGGAGGCTATCACTATGGAGGCGATGAAGAGAAGCAGGGTGCCGATTAAATAGTGTAGAAGTTCCTGGAGGAGGGGCGAGAAAAGACAAGGTGTGGGCGGAGCGAGCTCTTGATCTGCTGGATGAGACAGTGGCGGAGAGAAGAGGCGAGACCCAGGCAGACAGGAAACCGAGACCGAGGCAGCGACACTGCCCTCCCTCAGAACTCTTGGGCCAGAGGAGCTGTGTGTATCTCACAGGCAAGCAATGTAGAAAGCTGGGCCAGAGGAGCCACACTGGAGACACAGGATGCTGAGCAAAGCGGAAGGAGACAGGGAAAGGCTTCTCGGATGAGCAGAGCTATTCACTAAGAACTGCCTGGTTCCCGAGATCTGTTCGCAGAGCTTCCTCTGATCCTGTGTTTAATCCCTTACAAAACAAAGCAGAACAGAACAGAAAACAGCAAAATACCCTGAAAAGCAAAAAGTGAGAAACCACCAAGTCTAACACCTTTAAAAAAAATAGAAAGGGGGGCTGGAGAGATGGCTCGGCGGTTAAGGGCACTGACTGCTCTTCCAGAGGTCCCGAGTTCAAATTCCAGCAACCACACGGTAGCTCACAACCATCTGTAATGGGATCCGATGTCTTCTTCTGGTGTGTCTGAAGACAGCTACAGTGTGCTTAAATTAACAAAAATAAATAAATCTTTAAAAAATTAAATAAAAGCACTCAATCTGATGAGGGCTATCTATAAAAACGTATATACCCAGCCTCATATGCAGCGTAGAAGATACCATGCTCCCCTTCAGTGCTCACGGGAAAGGCCATGACACTGCTCCGACCACTCAGTTTGGCTAATTCTGTTTAAGGCAAGGCAATCAGATGGAAGGCACACAGATTTCCCAGGAAGAAGTGAGGTGTTGATATACACAGACATGATTTGGCACATAGTGGATTCTAAGGAATCCACTAGATCTCTGTTAGAATCGACAGAGGACCTTTATGCTCTGGTAGAAATCAAACCACAAAATTAAGTATATTTTCCGGGTGTGGTAGCACACACATGATCTGTCTGAGTTCACGGCCAGCCTGGTTTACCATAGTAAGACACCGTCTTCGACACAGAGCCCTTCTGATTTCTCTTCTCGGACTCTGCCAGTGGGTTTCAGCCACCGAGTGTCACCATTCAACTCTCCCAGAAGTGTACTGAGGGGCATCACCATGGTCACCAGCTCCTGCCCAAAAGGTTTGCCTTCCTATGCTCCACTCACAGCAGATAAACGCTGAGAGGAGCCCAGGGCCTCTGACAGTGGCAAGGGAGTTTGAGAAACCCTCAGGAGGCAGGCAGAGGTGTCCAGCAAGCACTGGAGAGTCAGGGGCAAAGCAGCTGAGACGGCTGGAAGGTGTGGAACGGGCAGGCGAAGAAACGAGTGGCCACGTCCCAATTCCCGCATTCCAGCGGCGGGGCCAGGCCTCCCTCTTACCGACAGCGGCCAGCTGATGCAGGTGAGCACTCGGTAGAGGCGGAAGAGGTGGACCAGGTAAAAGACCAGGATCATTATCAGGTCGCACATGGTGACAACTTCGAAGAAGCTGTGGGCGCCATAGTCGATCGGAAAGGAGCTTCGCACGCAGATGAAGGCAATCAGCAGGGTGACCTGTGGCAGATAAGGAAACGTCAGTACACTTCTGCCCTGGGCACCCAAGGGTAGGGGACAAACCGGAAACCGGGTGTCAAGCCTGAGTTGAGGTGCTGCAACAATCCAGGTTATTCCCACACAAATCGGTTGCCGGGCTTGAAGGTACCTGAAGGGGGAGCCAGGGCTCAATTTGTCAGCAAACGTGGCCGTCGCTTCAGAGTTCAAAGAGTAGACACTGAGCTATTATTGACTGGCATGTTCCATACATGATCCTGCTGAAGCACTGAAGAGCTCTGCCACATAGACAGAAGCCGTCCTTTGTTTCATATAGGGAAACTGAGGCACACAGTTACTAAGTATGTATGTATATATGTGTGTATATGTGTGTATGTATTTGTGTGTGTATGTATGTGTGTATATGTATGTATGTGTGTGTATGTATGTATGTATGTATGTATATGTGTATGTGTGTATATGTATGTATATGTATATATATGTGTGTGTGTATGTATAGTGTATGTATGTATGTATGTATGTATGTACTCATGTGTGGAGGCCAGAGGTAGACATGCCATATCCTCCAAGTCAGGATCTCACACTGAACTTAAAGCTCCCAGTTCATGTAGACTGTAAGTCCCAGGGGTTACATGTACATGGCTGGCTTTTTAACACGGGTTCCAGAGATCCAAACTCAGCCCTCATACTTGCCTGGCAAGCCCCTGACTGAACGAGCCATAGCCATCTCCTGAGCCCTGGCTCTGCTGCGTGCGCCCTTCTTCAGGAAAAGCCTGCTCCTAGCTTTCTCAGTAGTCAGTGTGAACCAACTCCCTAGCCCAGCAATAGGCGTTTTAAATGATTTATTTTTATTGGTTTTAATTACGTGTGGGTGTATATATGTGCAGGTGCCTGAGGAAGCCGGGGCAGATCCCTTGGAGCTGGAGTTCCTGATGATTGGGAGCCAGCTACCTGACGTGGGGCTGAAAACCAAACTTGGGCTGTCTGATAGAGCAGTCAGTGCTCTTAACTGCTGAGCCATCTCTTCAGCTCGAAACGTGCACTTTTAAAACAAGTCTTGGTCTAGGGTGCTTCACGCCTTTAACCTTATAACTCGGGAGGCAGAGATCTCTATGAGTTCAAGGCCAGCTGGGTCTACATAGCAAATTCCAAGTCAGCCAGAGCTATATAGTGACATCTTGTCTCTCAAATAAATAAATAAATAAATAAATAAATAAATAAATAAATAAATAAATAATAAAACAATTGTATACACACACACACACACACACACACACACACACACACACGACCCATACTTGGCATGTTTTGAAAGTAATGCATGAGTTGTTCTGGGTTTTGGGTTTTCTCTTTGCTTAAAAAGCTGAACTCTCGTGGTAGAGCGCTTGCCTAGCAAACGCAAGGCCCTGGGTTCGGTCCCCAGCTCCAAAAAAAAAAAAAAAAGCTGAACTCTCAAAGGGCAATGGTGGGTACACGCCAGGAGACACCTGCACTGCCTTAAAATGTCTCTTGGCCAGAGAGACACCGCTGGGATGAACTTAGCTGAACTGCAGCTGATGTCACGGAAAACCTCGCCCTGAGGGTGCCATGGCAACCCTGTGTAGGGGACCATCAGAGAACAGCTTGGTAAATCCCCTCCTCTAAGCCACAGCCCTGGATGGATGAGAGTCTCGAGCCACCTGCTGCCTGGAGGCCAGGCCTGTAGAGCTGAGCTCTGCTGCAGGCAAATGACAGCCACTGGTGGCATTCAGGAAGACATATCACCCTCCAGCATCCTCTAGACTCCCGTGGATGCTTCCACAGGAGAAGTGGGACCTAGCACCAAATACTCTTCCACCTTGCACTTCATAACATTAAATGTGACCTCTCCTTGGGCTAGTGAGACGGTTCAGTGGATAAAGGTGACTGCTGCCAAGCCTGGAGACCTGGGTTCAATCCTTCGGACCCACATGGTAGAAGGAGAGAACCATTCTCTGTCCCCTGGCCTCCACATGCATGCACGTGCATATGTAATGTGCACCCAACATACATACACAATGAATAAAGAGCCACCGAGAACGACTGGTGTTCATGAGTTTGACCTAACGGCAATTCACCTCACTTTTCATTTTTTCCCTTGAGACAAAGGTCTCGTGTAGCCCAGGCTGTCCTGGAACTCACTAAGTAGCCCAGGATCATCTTGAACTCCTTATCCTCCTGCCTTCACTTCCAGAGTACCGGGATTACAGGCGTGCACTGCCATGTCTGTTTTATGCAGTGCTAGGGATTGAACCTGGCACTTGTTGCATGCTAGGTAAACATTCTACAGACTGAGCTCCATCCACAGCTGCCCCACGCTTTTCACTCCAAGCTACCATCCTGCAGGATCTAGGATGAGACACTCTGGGATAGTGCAAAGATATTCATTACCGCACTAAAGGCTGCCCAGATCAGGGGACGTCAGCCAGCCCTGACTCACAGCAGCTCAGGCTCATGACGTGCAGGGCTGTCCCTTGAGAGCCCTATCCAGCCAGCAGTAAGTACTTACTGGGTGCCATTAGGGTTTATAACTATTTGTTACACAGCAGAGCTGACTGATACATTGTCGGTGTTCAGAACTAGCTTAGTTTCGGAGCCAGTCTACAATTGCTTTTAGGATGGGAAGAAGAACGCATTTATCTGATAATTATTCATTGAGCACGCATGGCATCCCCAGTTCCAATCTTTGTCATCTATGACATAAGATTACACTGAAGCTAAGCATGGCGGCCCATGCCCTTAATCTCAGCATAGGCAGAGGCAGAAGGATTGCTTCATGTTCAAGGCCAGCCAGTGCTACAGAGTGAGCCAAAACTAGGAGCTGGGGTGTAGTTTGGTTGGCAGAGTGCTTGCCGATGCTCGCAAGACCGTAGGTTCAATCCTCAACACCTCATAAAATCAGGCAGGGTGGTACAAGCCTAGTTCCAGCCGTGGGGAGGTGGAGGAGAGAGGTCAAGGTCATTGAGTTAGAGACCAGCCTGAGACTCATCTCAAAAGCAACCAGCTGATGAGATGCACTTGCATGCAGGCCAATGAGGGAAGTCCGGCCCAGAACCTGTGGAAGAAGTGGACAGAGAGAACTGACTCCACATGCTTTGTCTTCTGACCTCCAAAACGTGGTCTGTGGGACACATGCCCACGCGCACGCATGCGTACACACACACACACACACACACGCACACACACACACACACACACACACGATAACGCTAACATTTCAAAAGCCAAACACCATAAAGGCCATGCTGGCCTCCGCTTGCCAGGGAGCTTTCTCCGGGGTTTCTTGGACAAAGCACACCGCGGAGTGGCTGGTGCTGTTGTGACAGCATCTTGGAGGAAATAAATGCTTAGAGAATCCATGAGGCTTAGTCAGTCCCCAAAAGGCGCCTGGCATCCAGCCTTGAGCAAGTACCAGAAGTGTGTGCCCGCTGAGTCCCACAATGAGGCTGCGGGATGCCTTGATTAAAAACCGAAGCAGCCTGGAGCCAAGCCTGAGGAGAGGAAATTGTCCAGGATAAAAAATGGCCAAGCGAGGACACCAGAACCGTGACAGGCCTATGACCCGGGTAACAGATGGAACGCTACTATTGTCACACCTGTGATCACCCACCGTGGAGACCAGAAGAGGAGCAGAGAAGGGGGTTCTGAGGCTGCCTGAAGACGGGCCTTCAGCAAGAACACGTGAAGCAGAAGGGGGCGGGGCCTGACAAGAGATTTTCGAGGCTGGAAGTTCTGACTGCCAAGCCCGGGGACCCGAGTGTGATCACGGGGTCCCACATAGAGAGAATCATTCCTGTAACTGCCAGTGTGTGTGTGTGTGTGTGTGTGTGTGTGTGTGTGTCCGAGAGATACAGGTGTGGGGAGGGCAAGGGCCCCCTCAAGACCTTCAGGTGTTTTCAGGGACTCTGAATGGCCACAACAACACCTCCCTATCCCCACCCCGACCCCCTCAGATTCCTCAGAATTTTTACAACAGTTTCAAATAGAGTCCAGATCCTCCCACAAACCAAATACCAATGAAATCGACTCAGGCCTGGCCACCTCAACCTGCAGGCAGCCTTGTTCATCTGAGGGGCAGCTTCCTCTCTGCCTCTAGCTTGTACAGGCCTGCTAAGGAGCAGGAAGGCCATAAGGAGCCCTTCCAGGAAAGCAAATGGGTCTGGTGTCTGATGGGTCTGGGATCTGTCACGGCATTGTGCCAGGCACAGTGCAAGATGCCTCCCTTGGCCCTTGTCTGGGTTCTCACTGGTGAGTCCTGTGGAAACAAAGGCCTCCCTTCAGTGAGGTCCCTACTCCTCTTGGCCTCCACTTTATTAAAAATAACCTGGGAAGGCTGACCCTGGCTAGCCCCACATGCTCCCTTCACAGACTGCAGGGTCACTCTGAGGCTGCCCTGTTGCTGTCAAAGCCTCTGGGGGAAAAAGACAAAGAAGGCTTTTCAGTCTCCACAGGGGAGGAAGGGGGGGGATGGTGGTCAGTCCTCAATAGCGCTTGCACACATCCACCTTGAACTGCACATCTCAGGTGAACTAGACATGAGGGAGCCAGCAGTCCTCTGGGTGACAGTGGGCAGAGAGTTCCATAAAAGGGCCGGTCAAGGTTGTCATGAACCTGGCTACCAGGAGCAAAGGCTTCCTTCTAACCTCCACCCTAGACCCCCTCCACCCCTACGTGGTGGGACTGAGATACAGGCTAAAAACTAAAGAAGTTTTAAAACATCAAAGCACTGAAGGGGAACAGGAGAACTGGGAGTGGACTGGCCATTCACATGCAAATGCCTCAGAAGGAATGGCTTAAGCTACAGAGCTCCGGTCCCTCAATTGCATGTGAGCACATCAGACCCACAACACAGAGGAAATGGGAACGCAGGGCATCTCGGGAATGCACGGTTGGTTTAAGGGTTTCAAATGATTTGAATCGACACACCAGAGAAACAGACATGAGGGGCAGGCAGCCTAAGTTTCGGTCAACTGACTCAAGAAAAGAACAGATGGCAAAAACTTCAATATCCAGTCGCAATAAGAAACAAAGCAAAAGGGCTAGAGAGATGGCTCAGAGGTTAAGAGCACTGTCTCCTCATCCAGAGGTCCTGAGTTCAATTCCCAGCAACCACCTGGTGGCTCGCAACCATCTGTAATGAGATCTGATGCCCTCTTCTGGTGTGTCTGAAGACAGCTACAGTGTACTCATATGTAATAAATAAGTGAATCTTTAAAATAAAAAAGAATTCCTTTAAAGAAACAAAGCAAGGGGCTGGAGAGATGGCTCAGCGGTTAAGAGCACCGACTGCTCTTCCAGAGGTCCTGAGTTCAGTTCCCAGCAACCACATGGTGGCTCACAACCATCTATAACAGATTCTGGTGTATCTGAAGACAGCTACAATGTACTCATATATACTCAATAAATAAAATATTAAAAAAAAGAAAGAAACAAAGCAAAAAACCCTCTCCGTAAACTAGGATCTAAAGGCACTAACCTAACTTGATAACTGTGGTACAACTATGGTGGTGAGGCTTCCCTCAGGACAGGGGAAGGTGTCAAGGTGACAAGGAAAAGATGTCCTCCCTCCCTGCCCATAACTGTTTGAAGCTGTAGTAAGGTGAGCAACAGGAATGAGGCGTGAAAGACTGAAAAGGAAAACACACCGGTTTATTATAAACAATATGCTCACGTCAACAGAGAATCCAGTGGAACTCGGAAAGAAGGTTCTGGAACGAATCCATGAGTTCCTTGATGGTGCAGGTCACAGAGTTTAACTTACAAGAGCTACCGTGTTCCTGTAAGTGAGCAACGAGCATTGACTTTACTCACTACAACCAAGGACCACTTCTGACAGCAGCAACTCTGGAGATGTTTACTGGGCATCACTTCGATGCTGGTAAGTGACTCTCCCCAGGACGGAGAAGCCAGTTCAACAGAGCCTGAGGCAAGACCCGGCAATTCAGCCTCTTTTGGGGAGAGGGGTGGTGGTGGTAGATATTGACAAACTGATTCTAAAATTTATATGGCAAAGCAAAGGATAATCAAACAGTTTTGCAGACGAACACTATCTGGTTTGAAGGCTTACTGCAGAAGACAATGGCGTCTAAGAGAGTGTGGATTGGGCTGAAGCAGAGACACATTCGTGGTCACCGAAGAAAAGAGACTCCCCGAGACCATGGCCAACTGATGTTTGATTGGACAGATGTATAAAGTGAGAGGCTGGGGGAGATGGCTCGGTCAGAAGTGCGTGCCACACAGCCGCAAGGACTCGAGATCTGTCTGCAGCGCCCACGTACCTGTGATCCTGTTGCTGACGAGGTGAGATGACCAGCCAGCCAGTCAGTCTAGCAGAACTAGTATGATCCAAGCGCACTCAAAAGACCCTGCTCCGGAAAACTATATGGCGGGCTGCCTGCGACGGTCGAGTGCCTTTAACCCCAGCGCTGGGAGGCAGAGGCAGGCAGATCTCTCTGAGTCCGAGGCCAGCCTGGTCTACGTAGAAAGTTTCAGGCAAGCTAGGGCTACCTAGTGAGACCCTGTCTTAAAATGATCAGGTGGAGAGAGACGGAAGATGTTTATATTGACCTCCTCTGTAAGTAATGCTACAATAGAAGGGAATTTAATGAGAAAGACTGGGCGGAGAGTGTGGGTCACTTGGCATTCAGTCTTCACTGCCACACGAACCAAGTGTGCAAGTGCACACCTCTAATTCATGAAGCTTCTACACTGAAGGAGAGACCTGACCACTCTCATTCAGTAACGAGACCGCGTGTGATCATGTGACCCCGGGGTCCCGGAGCAGAAGGACGTCGTTAGTGGGTTATGGTGAAGCCTGAATAAGATAAGACACTCAACATCATCGGTGTTTTTGACTTCCTGTTGGTGACAGGACTATCTGTGACTCACTCTCAGCTGGCTCAAAGAGAAAACAGTGAGGCGGGCTACCCCGGCCTCCCATCTCCTGTAAAGGCAGCCTAGGGTTACAGATGCCTGCTCCTGGGTCTGGGTTTCCTGTGGGTTCTGGGGATCAGAACTCCCGTCTCCAGGGAAGTGCTCTTACCCACCGAGTCATCTCCCCAGGCCTGTAGCTCATCATTTTTTTTTTTTTAAATTCTTTTATTTTATGCATATGATACACTGTAGCTGTCTTCAGACACACCAGAAGAGGGCATCAGATCTCATTACAGATGGTTGAGAGTCACCATGTGGTTGCTGGGATTCGAACTCAGGACCTCTGGAAGAGCAGCCAGTGCTCTTAACCACTGAGCCATCTCTCCAGCCCCAGCCAACCCCCAACCCACACCCAAGGCCAGGCCCAGCACTTGTTTGGGATACATCTTTCATCCTCTGCTATCTGGAAACTGCTCTCTGGTGGTTTCTGTCTTCTTGGGGGTCTCAGCAGCCATCTCAAGGTGCTACTTTCTTGGTAAACGCCATAATGTACTCCAAGAGGGCTGAGAGATAACTGTCACTCAGAGGGACTGAGAGGCTGGCCACAGCCCTTGGCAGGCTTACTCCTGGGAACAAGGGAAGGCCACCCAGAAGGAGTGCACATATGATGGCAACAGTGCACCGTGTCCGTCCACGCTGTTTAGAATCTGGCTGCACTACAAGGCTTTAATGGGCTGCATGAGTCTCTCATGGCTTCTCGAACAAATGGTCCCCAACAGATGTCTAGTCCCTTGCAGTTCTAGAAGCCAGCAATGGGAGATCTGTATCCCTAAGCAGGAATGAAGATGGCAGAACTTTGTTCTCTATGGACTCTGGCCCAAGGCTCTTTTCCTCCTTTAGCTCTTATGGCGCCAGGGCTCCTAGTTATACGTGCACGCGCGCGCGCACACACACACACACACACTCACTCACTCACACACACTTCCTCTTTTTCCCTTGCACTGAGTTTAATTAGGCCTGCTTCCCGAAGCACGGGCGACTTACCAGGGGCTACGCCACTGAGGAAAATCTCTTCTCCCCCCTTCCCCCCTTTCAGAGATCAAATTTGATGGCTCATTTTCACAGACGCCTCAGAGCAGCTGAAGCCCTGCTACAAATGAACAGCAAACCCCAGGCCCTGCTAATGATGATTAATAATGATTAATAATGAGGATTGCTCTAGCAATTCCTCCCCACCAAACTCGGCTAAATGATCCCACCCCCATCCAAACTAGGTTAGAGTGGAAAGTTACAGCGTAGCCCGCCTGCTGAAGTGAGACAGACAACCGGCTGTGAAAGACGTCACTGCACCTCTCAGAACAGCTGTCACCACTGAGGGTGGCCTTGTGGAACCTCATCAGGACACATGTGCTGTCTTAGTTACTTTCATAATCTTTAAAATGTATCCTATTCAGTGAGTGCTTTCCCTGCATGAGTATCTGTGCACCACAGGGATCCCTGGTGCCTGAGGAGGTGTCAGGCCTCCGTGTGGGTACTGGGAATTGACCTTGGCTCCTTTGCAACAGTGTCTCCATCACCGAGACCACCCTTCAGCCCAGTTACTTTTTTATCGCTGTGAAGGGACACCAAGATGGAAAGTAAGTTATAGAAGAAAGCGTTTAACTGAGTGAGTGCTCGCAGTTTCAGAGCATGAGTCTGTGACTGTCATGGCTGGACTTGGAGTTTCAGAGGGTGAGTCTGAGTGTCCTGGCTGGAGGCATGACAGCAGGCAGGCAGGTATGATGCTGGGGCAGTAGCTGAGGCCTTACATGATGAGACAACAACCACAAGGTTTTTACAGAGCGAGCCAACTGGAATGGTGTGGGCTTCTGAAACCTTAAAGGCCACCCCTAGTGACACGCCTCCTCCAACAAGGCCACACCTCCTAATCCTTCCCCAACAGTTCTATCAACTGGGCACTAAGCCTTCAAATATACGGAACCTACGCCTTCAAATATACGGAACCTACGGGGGCTGGGGGGGGGAGGGGAGTTCTTATTCAGACTATTACATGTGTCTTGAACCAGAGTTCTTTTCTCTACCCAAAGTGTCATACAGTGAACAGGACACCCTGACCAAGAAGCCTTGGAAAACCAGTATCACCCCTGGGGATGACAGCACAAGGTGGGGAGGGAGGAGGATTGGATTGTGAGCCCCAGGCCAGCTTTCTTCCAAAGCAAAACCAGCACTGCCCTATAGACAAGCATGTCTGTGGCCTGGCTAATTTTCCAACTGAATCATTGGGAGATACAGGGACAGTCCCCACTCTGGCAGTCACACCCTGTTCTCCAGGACACATTTGCCGATGGTGAGTGTTACAAGGAGTTCAACAAGAAGGGGCTAGGGAGGTGGCCCCCGTGGCACAGTGCTTCCTGCATAAGCATGAGAGCAAAGATTGATCCTCAGCACCTATGTAAGGAGGCCAGTACTGGCCATCCATACCTGACATCCCAGTGTTGGGTCAGTGGGGACAGATCCCTGGGGCTCACTTGGCAGGTGAGTTCCAGGTTCAGACAAAGAACCTGTCTTAAAGGTGAACAGTGGCTGCACAGTGATGGCAGAGGCAGGAGGATGTCTGAGTTCAAGGCCAGCCTGGTCTACAGAGCTATAGGACAGCCAAGGCTACACAGAGAAACACTGCCTCAAATTAAATAAATAAATAAATAAATAAATAAATAAATAAATAAATAAATAAATAAATAAAATGGGAAGAATGACTAAGGATACCTGAGGCTGACCCCTGACTTTCTGACATGCATATGCATACATAGGTATCTTGCTGGTACATGCAGCTAACATGTGCACACACAAGTGCATATGCGCACACACACATGCACGCACACACAGATTCAGTTACTGCTGTCACTATGACATTATCGAAACAGGAAAAGGCTGTTGAAATAATTTTCTTCCCCATCGATTTTATTTTTCACTCAGTAAATATTGATCCCCACCCCTCCTGCTCTTATTTTAAATTGGAGTTGGAAAAAAAAACCACACACACACACACACACACACACACACTTAAAAACCTACGCAGCTCTTCCAGAGGACAGCAAAATGAAACAAATGTAACATGGGAAGTTGTGAGGGCGTCTGCAATGTGAGCTTTGGGTCCAGAGGGACAGCAGAGAAGACGGCAGACAAGCCAAGATCACAGACAGGGACACGCAGCAGGTGTGGATACCCACAGATTCCGCCCGGATGTGTTCAACCTGTGGCCAGTGGGTCGCATGTGCCCCCGGATAGCTATGAATGTGATAGCTTGACACAAAGTATCAACTTACTTGAAACATTTAGATGATGATGACACAATGATGATGATGATAATGATGATGATGATGTGTGTGTGTGTGTGTGTGTGTGAGAGAGAGAGAGAGAGAGAGAAACTCGATTGTGCAATTCTCTGGTGTGAACTGAGTGTGTGGCAGTGTCTGCCACAGTGTGAAAACTGGACACACCTGGCACAGTCTCTGTGGGAATGAGACAGACAGGAGGCAGCTCTAGTGGCTTTCACAGAACACAGCAGGGAATCCGCAACTCCCAGGTTGGATTTCTTCCTGTTCGAATGCCTAGATCCCCTCTATCCAGCAGGACATCTCCCTCCGGCAGCTAGGGACGCTGCTATGAACCCATTCCTCCACACCCTTCTGTTCTGGCTGCACTCAGCAGCCGCTCACCTCTGAGACAACGATGGCAGGATGTACTTGTGGGAATGATGCCCCATCCCCTTGTCCTAAGCCACACACCAGCACCAGAAGTCCACCCTCACTAGAATGCACTTACATAAGAATGTGTCTCTTGGGGGGGGGGGGAGAGTACCCCAAGGATGTGTCTATCATGGGCAGGCCTGGGAGAGCCTGCTCACCATACACAAAAGCTGCAGGCTTGGTGAGAAAAAGTGCCTTGGTTGGCTCTGGCCAGGTTCAAGTGCAGGGGCAGAATTCAGTAGGTTTTGTTTTTGTTTCTAGCGTGGGGAAAATCATAATTATCTCAGTGCTTGCTTATCCAAAAGAAGCGGGGAAAGGAAACCTAATCAGCCAGGGAGATGGAGAGATAGATACCTCAGTGTTAAGAACACCCACTGCTGGGGGGCTGGAGAGATGGCTCAGCGGTTAAGAGCACTGACTGCTCTTCCAGAGGTCCTGAGTTCGATTCCCAGCAACCACATGGTGGCTCACAACCATCTGTAATGAGATCTGATGCCCTCTTCTGGTGTCTGAAGACAGGGACAATGAATGCATATACATAAAATAAATAAATCTTTAAAACACCCACTGCTCTTCCAGAGGTCTTGAGTTCAGATCCAAGCATCCACATAACAGCTCACAACCGCCTGTATCCTGTAACTCCAGTTCCAGGGCATCTTAGGTCCTGTGGTGGTGCACATAAACCCTTGCAGGTGGTCACACACATACATAAAAATAATAAAAGTCGTTGGGGATTTAGCTCAGTGGTAGAGCGCTTGCCTAGGAAGCGCAAGGCCCTGGGTTCGGTCCCCAGCTCCGGAAAAAAAAAAAAAAAAAAACAACAACAAAATAATAAAAGTCTAAAAAAGACTCACACAGCGAGGGCCCGGGCATGACGGCTCAGTCGGTAAAATGCCTGCCCGCTAGGCTAACAGCGCCCACAGCTCTCTTATGCTTGTAATCTCTCACTCTGGAGGTGGAGGAAGGAGGGTCAAAAGGTCAAGTTTATATTTAGGCACACATAGAAAGCCTGAGGCTGGGATACATGAAACCCTGTCTCAAGAAAGAAAGAAAAAAAAAAAAAAAAAAAAAAGCTTAGGTTCTGGACTTCTGACTTGGCTGGAATCCAAGTGTCTCAGTCATAGCTTTCAGGCCTTGGTTGATGTAGCTCCCCGGCCTCACTACAAGCCCCTGAGGCAGTGAGACCCAGTTCAGCATCTTACCCAGACAACCATTAGTTAACGGCCATGTTTCCACGGTAAAGTGGGGAAGACTTTCGTTCGTCTTGTTTGTTTTTGCTTTTTCATAAGCAAGATGGAGAGTTGCAGCCAGCTGCTCAGAGAGGTGGGTGTGAAAGCCCTGAGGTCCTGCTGCAGGCTCTCATCTCCCCTGCTTCCTGTCTTCTTAGTAAGAAAGGGCTCCTCCCCAGTCTCATGGCTGTCCTTTCAGAGCACCAGAAAGTGCTTACCCAAGAAAGTTCTCATTTGAACCATGTGGCCATTTGTCCTAAACGTGGGGGAGGGCCGGTCTCTCAGCCTTGCTAACTGCCAGTCCGGAGCCAGGGAACCTGCTGTCTGACAGAGACTGGGCCTCTGCAGTTACAGATACCCCACAAGGAGTGGAGTGGGGGGGAGCAGGCGTGTTCGTCACTTCTGGGAGTCCCTCAGGCTCTCTCAACTGGGTCCAGGCTCTGAAGAGAATGCCTCCCCTGGCCTGTGAGAGATGCAGGGAGTGTAGCCAGCGAGTGAGGAGCCAGTCTGGTGACAGAGCCAGCAGCGGCTGGCAGGTCAGAGGGGCCAGCCAGGGTGGAGGCTGGCCAGCAGCACAGGCGGTAGGCATATGTCAGGGAGGAAACAGATGCACTGCCAGGCAGGAAACCAGGGCAGGGGAAGACGGAGAGAGGCCTTCTCCAACAACCAGAACTACACTGTTCCCCGGGTACCACTCTGAGCATAGCCAGCAGGGCCCTGGAGGTCTCTGAGACCCACTAGATTGCATATGAACAAAACAAAGCAAAACAAAAGCCTGTGGGTCTGTTGGCACCCTAGGGGACCAATCACTGGTACCCCACACCCTTTCCTCTATGCAGCCCTGTAGCCTGGTGCACCCTTCTCTTGGTTTCCAGGTAGTGTTATCTCTTACCTCTGGCAGTGGTTTTCAGCACAGCACCATCTGATTTTCCGGGGGTGGGGGGATACGTAAAGTTTCCCACTTGTGGGGCTTTGCCTTCTAGAACTGCCTACAATCATAGCCAACATGAATTAAATACAGGAACATCTCAAAGCACGACTGACTAACCAGTCGCTGTCCCTTTTCCAAAATGCCAGGCACCAAATCCACGGTTAAAATTGTGATAGCTCGTCTTCTTGGCACCTTGAAATATCTTTGGACAATAAAGGGACAGCCATTAATTTGTAGACACTGAAAGTCTCTGGGAGAGAAGTGCAAATCAGGTTTGGATGTATGCATGTGCACACATGAGTTCATGTGGACACACACACACACACACACACATGCAAGAAATAAATGAAATAATATTTTAAAAGTCTGGTAAAGCACTCAGCACTCAGGAGGCAGGGGCAGGCAGATCTCTGTTGAGTTTGAGACCAGTCTAGAAAGTTGTTCAACGCCAGCCAGCCCAGAAGAGCACAAAGCTCTCAGTTTCTCTCTCTTCAGGAGGCAGGCGGCATGAATCCTGATGAACTATTGGCACATTTGTTCAACAAGATTTCTCTACAAGGAAGGACCCTGTGTTCCACACACCGGCCTGGAGGCCATCGGACTTGAGGGTGAGTCGGGGGAGGGAGAGAAGCTGTACGGTGAATCACAGTGCCTCCATGCCTGGCTGCAAACCTCACTAGGAAGAAACAAACTGCAGCTGGGCTCACGGGGGCATCCTGTCATCTCAGCACTCTGGAGGTGGATGCAGGAGGATCATGAGTTCAAGGTCATCGTCAGCTATGTACTGAGTTTGAGTCTGGGATAGTCTAGGTGCTTGAGATGCTGCCTCAAAGGGGGGAGGGGCCGAGGGGTGGAGTTGGTGGAGGACTTGCTTCTCACTCCTTCAGGGACTTGATTTAAACCCCCATCACTCATGTAAAAAGCCAGGCACAGTGACAACCAAGTGTAATCCCAGCACTGGGGTGGTGGGGCAGTCCTCTAGTCTATAGGTCCCAAATGTGGGACTCTGGCTCAGGAAACAAGGTCGGACAGCTAAGGACAGCTCCTAATGACAGGGACACGGACACACACACACACACACACACACACACACACACACGCATGCACATGTACACGAGCATGTTCCTGCACATATAAACACCTGGGAACAAACACGCACAGAAACAAATACTCACAAAGATTTAAAAGCCACATAGCAAGTTTCATTCGGTAACCTGGAAAGAAGCCAGCAGCTTCTAATTTTGTTGTAAAACACCCAAACTATATGTACCTTCTACAAAATCCTAAGAATTTCCTCATTACTAATGCTTTGGATGGATGGTATGTACAACGAACAAATCACCTTTATTAGGAAGAATAAAACACACAACAGACAGTCGTGAGCTGCCAGATGTGGGTGCTGGGAGTCGAACTTGAGACCTCAGGAAGAGCAGCCAGTGCTCTTAACCACCAAGCCATCCCTCCGGCTTTATTACCGAGTTTTAAAATTTTCTTTAGCCTTCAGCAGAAAGTAGCTTCCTGTCCACAGGTCAGGGGTGGGTTAGGAGCGAGCAGAACGTCAGCAATGTGTTTCTTTGCTGTCTTTTAGTCTCTGTATTTCTGGAGGTGGAAAACGAGGTCCCACTTGGATGGGGTCTAAGGAGGCTTTTAATTATTATAAAAAAGATTCAAGGGATGCTACCCTATAGTTACTTATTTTGCTCTTTTTGAGACAGTCTCACTACATAGCATCAGCTGGCTTGGAGCTTGCTAGGTAGACCAGGCTGGCCTTGGATTCTGAGATCCACACGCTGGAACTACTGAAGTTCATTGTGTGTAACACCATGCCTCCCTCCCTTTGGGCAGGGCCTGTTTCAGTGCACACTAGTCTTGAACTCTGTGTAGCCATGCATGATCTCGAACTTCTGGTCTTCCTGCCGCCACCTTCTGCGTAGCTAGGACACCATGAGCTAGATCTGCACACCACACCTAGCTCAGAGGACCACAAAGCTGTCCTCTGATGCATACACCCATTTGCTCCCTTCCAGCTCTGGCCCCATGGAGGACACCCAGGTGATACCAGAAGACTGGCCCATCAGCCTACGCTGGGCAGGCTGTGGGTGTCCCTGAAATACAGCTTGTGTCCCGTCCCTGGACGCTGCCCAAAGTGTTCTTTGCTCTCCTCCCCTCACAAACTGCCTCTCTAAGGTTTCTTTTCTTTCTTTCTTTCTTTCTTTCTTTTTTTTTTTTTTGGTTCTTTTTTTCGGGGACCGAACCCAGGGCCTTGCGCTTCCTAGGTAAGTGCTCTACCACTGAGCTAAATCCCCAGCCCCTTTTCTTTCTTTTTTTAATGGCTAACTGAGCCTTAACTCCTATCTCAAGTGTGAAGTCCAGCAGCTTTTAGGATAGTCTCAACGGTTGTCTAACCATCAACCACAACTTTTAACCGTTTCACTCACCACCCAAAACCTTGCACCCATCAACAGTCACTTCCAACTTCCTTCCGCCAGTGCCCCGGCCCAGCCCTGAGCGGCCACCGATTTTTGTCTGTGTCTATGAATTTACCTACTTTCAATACTCATCTGACCAGAATCATAGAACATGATCTTTTGGTGAGTGGCTTTCCCCCTCCCACTTAGCACGATGTTTCCAAAGCTCACATATAGCGTCATAACTCAGTATTCTTCCCCATTTTTTCCTGTATAATAACTCATCAAATGTAGCCCTTTCTGTTTCTGTTATTAATTCATTCACCATTTGGCAGGTTGTCTGTGGTTTCCAGTTTCTGGCTATTGTGATAATGAAAATGACTATATATGTGTCGGTACAGTTTTTGCTTCTCCTAGGCTAGCAGGAGTGCTGGTCGTGTAGCTCCTGTTTTACGTGTGTGCCTGCGTGTGTGATGTGTGTGCCCGTGTGTTTGCACACGCCTGCGTGTGTGGTGCACTCAGGTCTCCATGCTTGCTTGGCATAACTTCTGAGCTACTGTGCGCTGTCCCTACAGTGGCTGCATTGTTTCAGACTCCTATCCTTAGCATCCCAGAGTTCCAGCCTCGTTACTTCTGCACCCAAGCCACTTGTCATCTGTCCTTTTTATTATCATCAGCATCACATGTGTGACCTTGCCTCACCATGGTTTTGATTTCTCTGGATCATTAGCAAGTTCAGACTTTGCCAGAATTGTGTGTTCTAGGGATGCAAGTTTCGGATACCCATGAAAAACCAGCCTTGGGCTGCTGCCACCCACTGGGTCGCTTTTAGGCACTCATATTGTCTTAGGCAGTTTCCTTACTAGACAAAGACATGACTCCATTCCTTAAAAACATTTAGTGGGATGACACAGTCAGTCCTGGGGCTGAGTGTGCAGTTCCCTGCACAGTGATGAGAACAATACATGGCTTAAAAACAAACAAACCAGGCGTGGCCTTTAATCCCAGCACTCAGAAGGCAGAGGCATGCAGATTTCTGAGTTCAAGGCCAGCCTGGTCTATGGAGGTGTTCAGAACAGAGAAACCCTGTCTGGATAAAAGGAAAACAAACAAAAAGATCTGCCTCAAAGTCAAGAGCAGTGATCAGGGGACTGCCTATTGAGGAAGGTGGGGAGTGAGCACAGAGCTGCAGGAATCATGCCTGGAGAAAAGACCCATGAAGCACAAGGACTCAGCACCAGACTGGGTTTCTTCTTGACCTCTAGTCTCTTCATTTTCTAGAAGTGACAAGCCCAGAGGAGCCCAAGGCAAGTCCCCCTACTCCCACTCCCAGGTCCCATGTAGCCCAGGCTGGCCTGGAACTAAGCAGATAAGAATGATTTTGAACCTGAGTCTCCTGCCTCTACCACCTAAGGTCTGAGGTTAAAGGCAGGAGCCACCACCGTACCCAGTCTTATGGGTGCTGGCACTGGAGCACAGGGCTCCATGAGTTCTAATCAAGCACTCTGCCAATTGAGCCACAGCCCCAAGCCTTGGCCTTTGCCGTTTTAAATTATGTACCTATATCTGTGCCTGGGTAGGTGCATGTGAGTGCAGGAGTGTGTGTGGCGGGGGATGGGGGTGGGGCGAGGCATCAGATCTCCCTGGAATTATAGTCACCTGAAGTGGGTGCCACGAATTAAATTTGGGTCCTCTGGAATAAGGTCTTAACCACTGAGCCATTTTCCCACCTTTCAACCTTTCTGGTTCTTAAGGTAACATGTTAAAAAAAAAATCTCTTGGTCAGAGCACGCTAAAAACACTTCACAGAACCAGGGGTCTGTATGCCACTGAGCCATGGGCAAATTGAGACTGTGGCCCCCAGCCACAGCGCATCTGTTTCCGATCACCCTCGGAGGATAAGCAGAGGATTCTAACAGTGAAGATCCCAGTCAGAACTGCAGGACAGAGGCAGGAGCCAGCCAGGACCAAGAAGGCAGTCTTACTCCCAGGACGTGGTCATCCAGCTGCACGGAAGGCAGGCGACTCCCAGCCAGGGCTTTAAGAGGAGGGTGTTGAGAGGCAGCAGGCAGACAAAGTCATGGTTAAAATCTATGCTCACTGATTTTGCCATCCAAAGCACGCAATATCCCTGTTCCTCAGACTCCCGGACCAGCATTAATGCTTCTTTATCTCCACTAAGTTTGTGCACCCAAACCACAGACCAGCAAAGAAAAGCATTTTCCATCGGCTTCACTTCTGATCCAAATCTCCGATGCAGATCTCAGCTCCGCCCCGGTGGCCTCTTGGGTTTTTTTTTTTTTTGACTGATCAAAGCCCTTAGCCTGGATCCCACACACCATCCACTCAAACCCAAGTCAGCTTAGCACCGGGCCTTTTTAGTCCCTTATTAAAACTGCCTGTGTCCCTTTAGGCACCCTTCTTAAGAGAGGCAGGAACCTCTTTCTCCCATTTGGCAGGGAATGCCAGCCACCTTTCTACACACTAGTCATCCAAAGTAACGGTCATGGAAGGCACAAAGCTCTGGCCCTGAACCAGCCCCTGGGGGCTGCTCCAGTTTAGCTGGAAGTTCCAGCTTCCGGGTCTGTGACCTTGCACCGGGGTCCCTACGCGCCAGCTCCCCTCCCCACCCTTGATGAGTAGGGAACCCAGTCTCAAAACACACCACACAAACAGAAAAGGTGTTGAAGACTAGACATTTTCAGAGAAGTTGAAAAACAAAAACAGGAGGGGGGATAAAAGAAGGGTGGGTAAAAAGCAAACAGATCAGGCCTGGCAACTTCTGGTCGGGTCGGAAGCTTTTGTGCAGTTCTGGTCATACCAACAACCGGCCCCTCACTCTGCCTTGCTCCAAGTGAGCACCAGAAGCCCTCTAGCCACAGGCCTGCCTAGTTAACCGGCTGCCTTCTGAGGAGCCTCGGAAGCCTGAGGGAGCGCAGGGGACCTGGCGATGATCTTAAAGGCAGCGCGTCTCCCTGTCCCGAGCAGAGATTCAAAAGCCAACCCGAGCCCTCCGCTCTAGGGCGAGACGGCCTGGGGACCGGAGGGGATGGCGGGAGACTCTCCCTCCCCTGCCCGGGTGCGAGACGCGCGGCCTGGAGAAGAGGAAGGAGGACGAGGAGGAACTCGCACCCCAGGTTTCGGTGGGGACGCGAGTTGGGCCCCGTAGGGCGGCGGCTGGGGAAGCGAGGGGGCCAGGGATCCTGCGGGCTGTTCCAGGAACTTTCTAGGGGACACCAGGAACAGCAAAGGGGTGCGCGATGCCCCCAGTATCCCGGCCAGGTGCAACCCTGTGTACCCGTCCCCAGGCCACTCCACTCTTCTTACCATCTGCGCCACTTTGAGCAGGGCGCCCTGGGTGCGCGGGTACACCGGGTCCAGCAGTCCCTCCGAGGGCTGGCTTGGCCCCGGAGCGCCGCCGCTGCTGCACGTGGTCCGGACGAGCCCCGATCCATGCGACATCGCGCGGCCCAGCCCCGGCCGGCAGCCTCGGAGGCCCGGGGACCTCTGGCCGGTAAAGCTGGGACGGGACGGGGCGGAGCCTCAGAGGCGGGGCGCCCGGATCCCACTTCCCAGCTGTGGCGGGACCGGGAGAGGAGACCGGAGCAGAGCCCGGCGAGCCCCTGCCCCCCAGACACGCGGAAGTTGGACTGGCGTGGGCAGGAAACCGGACGCCTGGGGCACTGGCCTCTCCCAGGAGCGCGCCGCCCAGGTCACAGCTGGTGACGAGCCTCCAGGGATTTTTTTGTGTGGGTGCAGCTGTTGCTGGGTACTGACATTAGTAGGGGGAAATGCCCGGAGCGTACCGGTGCTGTGCTGTTCATTTCTGCGTGTGTGTGTGTGTGTGTGTGTGTGTGTGTGTGTGTGTGTGTGTGTGTGTGTGTGTGTGTTTGCGCGCACCTGCGCATGCACAGGCACATGCACCTGTGCCACCATCACTACAGCAAAAAACAAAACAACAAAAACCTTCCTCTTTCTCCCCCACCCTCCCTCTGTTCTTTCTTTCCTGTTTGTTTGTTTGTTTGTTTTTAGCATACTCTCTTTTGCCAGAGTGGTCGCACATATTTTTAATCCCAGTAGTAGGGAGGCAAAGACAGAAGGATCTCTATGAGTTCGAGGTCAACCTGGTCTACATAGTGAGCTCCAGGATAGCCAGGACTACCCAGAGAGACCCCTGTCTCGAAAACAAACAAAAATAAGCCAGGGTCTCACTGTGTATCACTGTCTAAACCCAGCTAGCCTCAAACTCATGGGCATCCTCCTGCTCCTGCTTCCCCAGTGCTGGAATGAAAGGTGTGTACCATACCATTCCTTTTAGATGACTCTAGGCCGTGTCAAGTCGACAGTTAAAGCTAACCAGGACACTACCCTCAGCATCATGACATCTTTTTAATTTGTGCGCGCGCGCGCGCGCGCGCGCGCGCGCGTGCGCGTGTGTGTGTGTGTTTTCAGAGGCTAGAGGAGAATGTCCAATGTCCTGCTCTGTCACTCTCTGCTGTACTCTGTGATGCAGTAACTCATTTTTCTCAGGACTGAAAAAAATGTCTGGTAAAAACAACCCAAGGAAAGAAGAGATTATTTGGCACGAACCAAATATTTGGAATATTTCCCCCCTCCCTTTTTTTTTTCTGATCTGTAATTGGACCTGGGGTGAGTGGAAGTTTGTTCATGTCTCAGTGTTAGACGTCAAACAACACACACTTAGTCCTAATTCATGCTCTCTGCCCACACACAGGGTTTCTCTGTGTAGCCCTGGCTGTCCTGGAACTCACTCTGTAAACCAGGCTGGCCTTGATCTCAGAGATCTGTGTGCCTCTCCTAAATGCCGGGATTAAAGGCGTGCCCCATCACCACCTGACTGAGACATTCTTAAAAATAGACTTTTGGATTATTTAATTAATTTATTTTCTGTGTGTGGGTGTTCTGCCCACATCTATGTCTGTGTGCCATGCATGTGCCAGGCCAGAAAGAAATGACTAGATCCCCTGGAACTGGTGTTACAGACAGTTGTGAGCTGCCATGTGGTTGCTGGGAATTGAACTCAGGGCCTCTGCAAGAGCAGCTGGTGTTCTTAACCACTGAGCCATCTCTGCAACCCAAGGGAGACTTTTTTTTTTTAATGCTCAACAAGGTTGAAGCCTCATTAAAGGTTGAAATGGCTGGAGATCAGACGACACGTTTTTGTGAATGCACTCAGCCAAAACGGTTACCCCTATAATGCCAGAAGCCCGCAATCTCCTTTTCTCTCATATATTCCGAGCACCTACCTTCACATATGTCCCAACTCACAGCATCATGCATTTCATATGCATCAAGCCTTCCTTGCCTGTTACAGCTTCCTGCTTACCCGTCACTTCTGGTTTATTTTTTGTGTACTTGGTTTGAGACAGGGTCTCACGAAGTATCCCTGGCTGTCCACTCTGGCCTTGAACTCATAGAGATCCGCATGCCTCTGTCTCCCGAGTGCTGGGGTTAAAGGCGTGCCCCGTCTGTATGTTGTTTATTTTAAAGTTATCAGACTCACGGCTGTGTGGGCAAGCTTGGGTGTGAGCAATTTCCCATCTAAAAATCTAGTTTGGGCAGGAGAGGGTGGGCAGGTAACTCAGCAGTTTGGGTTGGGTTGGAGGTGATAGTTAGACCAGCAGGCGTTAGCAGGGTCCTGATTTTTAAAAAGTATTTATTCATTTTCAATTAATTAATTAATTTTTGGTAGCAGGACCTAAGCTGGCTCCAGGAACCTTTGAAAATGAACTGTTAGATTTTATTTCTGACAGGGCTCGGCAAGAAAGTATCAGTCCAAGCAGGCTAGACTGGGTAGCAAGTGTCAGGGACTCTCTTGTCCCTGCCCCCAAGGTGCTGGGAATGCAGGCACTGCTGCCTCACCCAGCTTTCTGTGTGGGTGCAAGGATCAGAACTCAGGTCCTCGGGCTTGTGCAGCAAGCGTGTTTACCCGCTGAGCCGTCTCCTCAGCATGAGTTCTCGCTAGGTTAGCACTTCCTGAGCGCACATGCATGTGCATTGTGCACTCATGTATTTACATCCTACATCCTAGCATTATCTGTTCTTTTCTTTGACTTTTCCCACTACATTTCAAAAAAGCCCGTTTTCCCACCAAAAACAAAACAAAACAAACAAACAAACAAAAACCCCCGAACAACAACAACAAAACCCAAAACCAACAAAGCAAAAAACAACCCGCCATCTTCTCCATTAAAATGAAACTAATTGCCTTGGGGATAGAGAGACTGACTTCGAACGGGTTTTTCACCTGAATGGATTTTCAGTGCTTCAGACAGAGGTGCATTTAGAATCCTTTCCTGTGCTAATACCCCAAAGGGGTTTTTCCTGTGAACAGAGCAATTTAAAAACCTGAACATGAATTATTACTATTGAACATTTCATCTCTCGACTTCCTTACACTTTTCAAATACTAGCCAAATATTTATCATTAGGAGGATGGACTGGAAATAGCAACGGCGAGAGATGAAATGCCCCAAGCATTTTATTGATTTGCTTGGAGTAGGTAAACACATTAAATTAGAGACTCCCCCAGTTCAGTCTCAGAGGCCAGAAAAGTCTGTCTGAGGTGGACTCAGATGTTAGCACGAATTGTGGGAGAGCCGATTTTTAGGTAAGCATACAAAGTAACAAAGTAACGGGTTTCATCCTGGTATCTTACAAACAGTTGTATTACTTAGTGTTTGTGTGTGTGTGTGTGTGTGTGTGTGTGTGTGTGTGTGTGTGTGTGTGGTCTCTCATCTTCACCAGTCCAGAGTAATCAAACTCAGGTCATTAGATTTGGGGGCAAGCATCTTTACTGGTAGAGCCATCTTGCCCGCCTACCATGGAATCTTCATGAATAACTGCCATTATACTTTTGTTTGCCTGCTTCCTCTCCTATTTTCTTTTCTTTCTTTGAAACAGGTCTTACTAGATAGTTCTGGCTCGCTGCCAGATTTATTCCAGAGAGACAAAGACAGGAGACAGAGACCAGGAAGAAGGGAGAGGGGAAGGGTATGTGTCCCAGGTGTGTGTGGGGGAGGTGTAAAAAAAAATGGCCTCTGGGTAGGCCTTGGTAGTCAGCCTCCGGGAGGAAGAAGTCAAATAAGGGATAGTAGACTAGCTTTAGGAATGTAATCTAACTTTTTTTTTTTTTTTAACCCAGGAAGGGGGAGTGGGAGAAGGACGAGGGTTGCCACAGCCAAGACTGCCATGCTCAGGCTGGCTAGAGTCCTTTCATTCTGGAGCCAACTTTGAGTGTGACTGTGGATGGCCCTGAAGCAGTTTAGATTAACCCAAATTCCACGTTTCCTTTGGAAGTAGCTCTATAGTTTTACAGAACAAAGAGTCAAAAATTAGGGGAAGCTTAAAGCACCTCAGTGGGTGCCTGAGGGAGAGGCAGCTCAAGCAGGGTGATGGAATTTTCTGCAGCCTCCCGTTCTGTCTGTCTGATGACACTCTTAGCTTTTGGGTCGTGGACGCCTGTGACCTGCTAAGTTAGTAGATTCCAGAGATTTCCAGTTTATTACTCAAAGCTTGTTAAGTTGCTAACCCGGCATAGAGGAATTCCATGGGAGGGGGTGGGAGCAGGATAGCCTGAGATAAGACCATCAGCACAGGACCCGAGATGTTCCAGAGATGTTCCAACCGCCCCACCCTGCTGCAGCCCTGATCTGTCAATCAGCTGTTGCAGCCTCAAGCTTCTTCCCAGGAATTCTTGTGGACGCCGGCTGTCTGGACGCATTTGGTCGTCCAAAAATGCAAATTTGGAGATGATTCATCAAAAAGGTCTCCATGTTTCTTTTTTTTTTTAAGAAAATTTTGTTTTGGTTAAAAATGTTTGTTTTGCTCAGCTGTCAGGGGAGCTTCTGAGAAGCTACAGATAAAGGCAGAAGGTAAGGAGCTGTTTACAGTGGTGTTTGGGATTCCCAGCCAAGGTCAGCCCAAGGCCGAGTGGCACTGCTCACCCCATGAACTTCTCCTGAACTTGTGATTCCATCTCCCTCACGGTTAAAAGGGCTTCTCTCTGAAGCGCCTCTAAAACACCTCTTTAGGCCTCTATTTCTTTGACCTTTCCTGGAGCCCTGACTGCAGTATTAATGCCTAACAAAACCCAACTGGTATGTGGGAGGTGTCCTTGCTTTAGTGAGTGAGAGGACAGAGAAAACGCACAAGACTGTCTTAATTAATTAATTTTTGTTTTTGATGACTGGGGGAAATAAATACAGTGAGATTACCCAACCTTTTTTTTTCTTGTTATTTTGAAAAAGGGCCTGGTAGACCAGGAACTCTTAGGTAGACCAGGTAGCCTTGAACTGAGAGAGAGAGCCACCTGCCTCTGGGCTTAAAATCTTGTATCACCATGGCTGTCACCACAGCAGCTTTCCTAGGAGAAACATTTAATTGGGGCCAGCTTAGCGTTTCAGAGGGCAGTGCAGTGTCATCATGGTGGGGAGAACAGCGGCAGACGTGATGCTGGAGAAGCTGAGAGTTCTGCATCTGGAACTCCAGGCGGCAGGAAGAGAACCACTGGCCCTGGCTTGAGCTTTTGAAACCTCAAAGCTCCCCATGACATAATTCCTTAATGAGGACACACCTCCTTTTAAAAATAGATTTATTTATTTATTTTGTATAAGTACACTGTACTTACCTGTTTTGAGACACATCAGAAGAGGGCATCAGATCCCATTACAGATGGTTGTGAGCCACCATGTGGTTGCTGGGATTTGAACTCAGGACGTCTGGAAGAGCAGTCTTAACCACTGAACCATCTCTCTATCCCCTAGGCCACACCTCCTAATCCCTCCCAAGCAGTGCCATTCTCTGGAAAACTAAGCATTCAAACATATGAGTTTATAGGGGCCATTCCTACTCAGACCACCAGACCTCACTTCTTTTCTGGGGGGGACACAGTCTTGTAGTTGACTAGGTGTCAGAGTAGAGAGGAAGGAACTGTGGGTGGTGAATATATTCACCCTTTAGACCAGCATTTCTCAGCCTTCTTTATGCTGCTGTGGCCCTTTAATACAGTTCCTCATGTTGTGGTGACTCCCAATCATAAAACCATTTCGTTGATATTTCATAACTGTAATTTGGCAACTGTTGTGGGATTGTGTTTTCTGATGGTCTTAGGTGACCCACGTGAAAGGGTCATTTGACCTCCAAAGGGGTCTTGACCTACAGGTTGAGAACGGCTGCTTTAGATCATGTGGGCAGCGAGTGCATTCCCCGTTGAGACCAGCCTAGCAAGCAACATTGATTGGGTACATCGCAAGGAGCGACAGTCTGGGCGGTAACCACGGGAACCGCTGGAAGCTTTATTCTGTTATTCCAAGTGGCAGGCTGTCCGGGGATGCCATGGAGAACCAGATAAGCAGGAGGACAAACCCAAGTGCACTGTGAAAGAATCAGCACCAAGAAGAGCCCCAGAAGCCGGTGGAATGTCATACTGAAAGGGCGCAGGCACGCCTTCAGCCCTGCCCACTGACGTTTCTGTGGTTTATCTTTTATTTAAAAAAAAAAAAAAAAAACCAAACCCAAACACCTGAGTTGAAACGTTACCCCTGTAGCAGCAGGAACTGTCCTGCCTAAAAACACTTCCTCTCGGTGCATCTGCCTGGTTCCTCTGAGTTCTTCCACCATCTGATAGGAGCTTCAGAAGATGTCACCTTGGAGTCATGATAATGATTTGAGGGGTGGAGACATTTTGGTACACACATCTCTGGTGTCAGCAAGAGGATAATTGTGTGTGTGTGTGTGTGTGTGTGTGTGTGTGTGTGTGTGTGTGTGTACTTACAGGCACAGCCTTAGACAGAGTTCCTCATTCTTGCTAGACAGGGTCTGACAGCCCGGAGCTCCACAAGTAGGTCTCGACGGCAGACTGGAACTCCCAGGAGTCCGCCAGTCTTCACCTTACTAGTGCTGGGCTTATAACGCACCACCAGGACGGCTCAGCTGTTAAAGGCTGGGCTCACAACCAAAATATAATAGAACTACCAAGCCTGACATTTTTATGGGGATGGGGGGTGGGTTGACGTAGCCTCAGGCTAACCTTGAACTCCTGATGCTCCACTTCTTAGCAGGGCTCATACCTGCGCACCATTTTTCCAGGCATTGAACTTGGGGCACTTGGGTACTCATTCTAAGTGTTTCTGTTTTTGATGTGGGTTCCGGAAAACAAAACCAGGTCCTCTGCTGGCATGACGACTGTGCGATCTCCTCAGCCCTCAGCTAAATGATTTAAAGGTGCCTGTACCTACTGATCCTTTCAATGGCTACTCATTTGAACATGTTCTAGAACAAACTAGCCCCTGCCCTGGCAGTACCTCTTTGCAAGAGCTCATTGCTGAGCCCAAGGCCATGTCTCATTTGATGCCGCTAGGGTACGAGCTAGCGTGTGAGAGTCATGGGCACCTGTGGTTCTCAGAAGAAATGGGTCCCTCTTGCCACCCTGCCCTGCTGACTAAGGACAAGTGTTTTCTGACAAATATGGCTGCTTGAGCAGCCCTGAAAGCTTTCCTAGTACCAGTGTCCCTTATCAGCCACACTCAACCTTAGCTGAGGCATTGCACCATTTAATCTGCTCTCTTCAACCTTAGATTTGGGGAGATAGCTCAGCAGGTAAGAGCCGCACACTGCTTTTTGCAGGGGACCCAAGCTCAAAGCTGCCTAAACACCAGCTACATCGATTTGACGTCCTGCACAGACTGATGGACAGACAGACAGACATGTGCATGTGAGCGCACGCGCGCGCGCGCACACACACACACACACACACAATTAAAAATCAAAATATATTTTCATAATGAAAAGTTATCTTTGGGCCAGTAAGATGGATTGGTGGGCAGAGGACCCTGAAGCCAAGCTTGAAGCCCTGAATCTTATCCCTGGGACATGTAGGGCGGAAGGAGAGAACTCACTCCTGACCTCAGTTGCACACTGCCCCCCATAGCCATACATAGCACACATCCAGGGACACATGCATGAAACCAGTGTAATCTCAAGCGTTAGCTTTACAAACTCCACCTTCTTAACATTCAGCAATTTATTTTTACATTGTATAAGAAAATAAAGCCTAGGAGGACATCAGGAGACCTCAGGATTCATTAGAAGCCACAACACTCCCCAAGTAAATATCCAGCTTAACTGTAACGAGACACTGAGAGCTAATTTAACTAAGATATAAAAACTTTAGTTAAATACAATTCTGGGGCAATATACATTATAGCTACAACTGTCTTTTGTTTTGTTTTAACAGTGGGATTCATCCTGGTGTGTGTCTTCTTCTCCGTTATCTGAGGAGGGAGCGTCACTGCGCGGTCCTGGATCTCCAGGCTATGAAACTGAAGTATGTGTTTCCAGCATAGCAGATGGTGACCAGGAAGGCAAAGAACTGTGGAGAATGAAGTGTGGTAGATTCAGACCTTTAGCACGTGACCTGACTAGCAAAAGATCATTTCCCTCCACTGTGTCTGGTGCTCAAAGTACCCTGGATTCTATCTAGGGTTCCTTCTCTAAACCTACTTTGTTGCTTCGAAAGCCTTTTTCTTTAAACTTCCCGACATCATTACCACCGCCATCATCATCTTGATGTAGGTGTCTGTCAGAACAACTGTGGAAATCTGCTTATTCTTTTTACCATATGGGTTGCCAGGACCAAACTCAGGTCATTGGGTGTGGCGGCCCACGCCAGTACCAACTGGGTCATCCCTCCCTGTTTCCTTTCCTGGTGTGTTCTGGCCTCGCTGCTCTGAGTTCCTGGGACAGGTCTGAGGACTCCTCAGGGAGTTCACTGAGGGGTCATGATGGGAGCTGTGGGCGCCTAATCTAGTTCAGGTAACCTTAGACAGGGATCGGCCTCGGATGTCTGCCACTAGCTCGCCAGGTGAGCCAGCCCCAGCCGCTGCAGCGTGCACCTAGCCCATGCTTGTGTCTACAGATCTCAAATCTCAATTTGCACATCTCTGTTAGGAGGAGCTAGGCGGGGCTCAGCTGCAGGAAGGGAGGTTGCCACTGTTATTTTAAAGATTCATTCTGGCCTACAAGGGTCCCAATTGTACGCCATAGCTTCAGCCGTCACTCTCCGCAGACGGCATATTCGTGCTCATTCTTGCTGTATGTTAACCCAAGCCCAGCCTACAAGTTTTAATGCCTTGTTGGCTATCGACCAGTCAACTGCTGTTCTGCTGCTACTGCAAGCGGTCTTCGTCTCTTGCAGATAACACGACCCCCTCCCTGATCCCGAACAGGCTGACCTTGGGAAGAGGTTCCAGGAGGATATGGGTGGCGTTTGGGAGGACTCACTCACCGAGGAGGCCGCCCAGCTGTTGAAGTTGTGACCTTCCTTCTCTGGGGAGACAGACGACGCGTCCACTATGGCAGCTGAGAAGTATAAGGCGCAGGCACTGCCGTTAAAGCACAGGCCCTGTGAAGAGGGGCAGACTGTTGAGGGAAGGGGAGCTCACGGCAGGCAGGAGCTGTACCCTGGCGTATGAGGGAACCAAGTGGACGGCTAGGGAAGACCAAGAGGAGGCAGCAGCAAGAGGAGAGCGTGTCACTGCAGCCCCAGCCCACGATGCCACCAGAGATGGAACGGTTCTCAAGTGAGTCACTGAAAATTTACATCCAGCAGAAATAGCTCAGTTTCATACGAGTACATTTCAGACGCACCAGAGGAGGGCGTCGGATCCCATTCCAGATGGCTGTGAGCCACCATGTGGTTGCTGGGAATTGAACTCGGGACCTCTGGAAGAGCAGTCAGCGCTCTTAACCGCTGAGCCATCTCTCCAGCCCCATAGCTCAGTTTTATAAGTTGAGAACAAAAATGGACACTATGTATTTAGTATACTGCTTGATAAATTGCCTTTAGTCATTTAAGCCTAGAAAGACAGACAGACAGACAGACAGAAAGGAAGGAAGGAAGGAAGAAAGAAGGAGAGAAAGAAAGAAAAAAGGGTAGCGGAGTAGGTCCCATTTCCCTGGATGGTTCCTGCGACTGTTGGTTTCATGTCCAGGGACTTAGAAAGGGTCATATACCCTCATCATTTATTAGATAACATATTTCCCACCTTTCAAAAAACGGTTGGGGGACCAAGCACGGTGATGCATGCCTTCAATCTCAGCACCTGGGAGGCAGAGGCAGGTGGATCTCTGTGAGTTTGAGGTAACCCTCATCTACACAGTGGGTTCTAGGACAGCCAGGGCTACATAGGGAGACCCTGTCTCAAACAACACAAGACAAAACAAAAAAAAAAAAATCGCCTAAAACATTAAAAGAAAGTCAAATCTATTCAAATGGTAACAGATTCCAATTTGGACAGAACAAGGTTAAGGAAAAAAGAGAATGTCCTAGCTAGGATGTAGCCAGTGGGAGGATGCTTGCCGGGCATGCGAGCAGTCATGGCTTCCTTCCCTAGTGCTGGATATCCCAGGTATCATGGGTGCATGCCTGTAATCCCAGCAGGCTGGAGGTGGGGGTAGGGAGAAGTTCAAGGTCATAGTTAGAGACCAGCCTGGGCCAAGAGACCCAGTCTCAAACAAACTCCAAACAACAAAACAAAGAAACTAGCTCCTCAGATGGCTCCAGAGGTTGAACCAAAAGGCTACTGAGGTGAAACCGGAGGAAGGAGCATGGGGCCCCACTGCTGCTGTAAATGAATGCCTGGGACCCAGTGCAGCTCAGCCAGGCTAGACCTTCCAGCTCCTGTTGGATCTCAAACATCCCTGTGCTATAGATCTGAGCTTCAGAGAACACAGAATCTTAACAAAGGCGGCCAGCTGCTCTCTGTGGAGGGAAGGAGAGGGAGGCCAGAGTGCCCTCCTGAAATTCCATCCTGCTTCGCTCTGAAAGCACTTTGTATTCTCCGGGATGGAGGTGCACACAGATGAAAGCTTGGCTGGCCTACCTCTCTTTGTTCAGCCTCCAGCTTCTGTGATGGGGGCCCCTCAGTTTAAAGATGCCTATTTCTGACAGGAGAGTGTCCCTTCAGTGTCCTGGCAGGTTGCTATGGGCCAAAACTAGACACTAACTGCTGGAAGTGTTTTAGGAAGTCCCGTGTCAGGGGCTGGAGAGGGGTTGGGTTCCCAGCTCCCACATGACAGCACACAACCACTTGTAACTCTATTCTTGGAGGATTTGACGCCTCTTCTGATGACCCTGAGCTCCTGCACACACACATAAAAAAATAAGTATATATTTTTAAAAAGAAGTTCCTTGTAGCGGAGGGCACTAAATCAACAAGATCAAGTGATAGTCAGCCAGTCTCCTCCCTCCCTCCCTCCCTCCCTCCCTCCCTCCCTCCCTCCCTCCCTCCCTCCTCTCTCCCCCCCTCTCTCCCCCTCCCTCCCCCTCCCTCTGTGTGTGTGTGTGTGTGTGTGTGTGTGTGTGTGTGTGTGTGTGTGTGTGTGTGTGGTTGGAGAACAACATTCAGGAGTTTGTTCTTTCCATGTGCAACCCAGGGAGTTACCTCAGGCTGCCAGCTTTGGTGACAAATACCTTCACCTGCTGCTGAGCCACCTTGCCACTCACTTTTCCATGGCTCCTAGAGATCTGACGCAGGCTTGTATGGGAAACACTTTGTCACCTGAACCATCTGAGCGCCAACTTAAGCAAGCTTTTCCTCCTCCTCCTCCTCCTCTTCCTCTTCCTCCTCCTCCTCCCCCTCTTCTTTTACTTGTAATATACGTGTTTGCCTGAATATAATATGTCTGGGTATTATGTATGTGCAGTGTGCCCTTGGGGGCCAGAAGAGGACATCGGATCACCTAAACCTGGAGTTAGAGACAGTTTTGAGCTGTCTGTGGGTGCTAGGAATTGAGTGTTGGCCCTCTGCGAAGAGCAGCATATGCTTTTAACCACCGAGCCCCTAGATTTAAGCTTTAAACTGTCTTGCTGACACTTGGTTATGCGCAGGACTTCCTAGGATCAAAAATCCTTAGTTGCATTTATTCATTTTGTGCATATGCATGTGCTTGTACCAGGCGCTCGCTCTCTCTCTCTCTCTCTCTCTCTCTCTCTCTCTCTCTCTGTGTGTGTGTGTGTGTGTGTGAGTAAAGGTCAGAGAATTTTTGGGACTTGGTATCCCCGTCCCACCATGTGGGTCCCAGGGATCAAACCCTGGGCATCACTCTTGGAGGCAAGCACCTCTCCCTGCTCATCCATGTAGTCAGTCTTGGGTTTGGGTATTTGAGCCTCCCTCTGTAGCCCAGGCTAGCCTGGAACAGGCCATCCTGTCTCAGCCTCCTGGATGTGAGGATCATCATGGGTATGGACTGATTCTCCACTTCCTTTCCCCTTGTGAAGACAAAAAGGTCCCTTAGAGGCCACCTCAGACAAGTCCTCTAGATATCAGCAGGAACAACAGGTCTGCAGACAGTAAACCCCTGAGATGGCCAACTATTCTCCTTGAGACACGTGACCCAAAATTAGTAACTCGAGAGTTCTTTCCTCCATCATGGGAAGAGTGGAAGCAGTCAGAGCCTGTCTGGCTGCCTCCTTCCAGCCCCACAGGAACTCTGGTCACCTCCAGGTCTTTCTGTTCTCTATGGGGTTAGGAGGTGTTCCTGGGCACAGGTGCACCCCAGCTAAGAGGATCAAGACCTCTCCCAGTGTCAATGACACAGGGGCCAGACACATCACACCCTCTTCTACACCAGTAGTCAGTCAGGCGTAAGGCTCACCTGGGCAGGTGGCTGGGAAGGAGCAGGCCCCAGCCCTGGTGGCAGCTGAGAGGGAGGAGGAAGGATGTGGAAGACAGAGCTAGCATTCCCTTCCTCTCCTACATCTCCAGCTCTGGCCGGCAAGGGCTAACGGAGTCTCAGCTACCAGAAGGGGCAATTCATTCATTTTAATTTTGACATTACGTCTCAACGTAGCCCAGGCTGGCCTCCGACTCATTTATCTGAGAATCTTTTAGCCTCATCTCCTGAGGGCCGGGATTACAGGCGTATACACCACACGCAGTTTATAGGGTGTTGGGGCCGGGACCCAGGCTTCATGCACACTAGGCAAAGATCCCACCCACTGAGCTACACGCCCAGCCCCATCTCACGCCCTTTATTGTCCTCTCCTATTGGGTTGTCACAGCCACTATTATACCAAAGAATTGGCTATTTTTTGAATCCAACATCCTACTGAGTCTGCCCTTCCCAGTGTCCTAGGGGAATCAGGTCACTGATCCCCAGGGCCACCTGCGTGCTCCTAGATGGGCACAGGCACCTCACTTGGGATGGCTTTCAGACCCAGATACAGGCGCCTGAAAACGCCAACGGAGAATCTTTGCTCTGGGGTGTGGGAAAACAATTGCAAGTTAACCTGTTTTGAAAAGTAAAAGGAGACTTGTTTCTGGCTGGGTTTACTTGAACTCTAGAGGCAGCTCAGAAAGGAGAGGGGCAGGTACACTTTGAACAATGACAGCAGTGTGTGAAGGCCATCGGCCGCAGCTCCGGAGGAGGATGGCTTTCAAGGCACTGAGCCAGAGTGGTGGTGCACGGGAGTGAGTGTGTGCGTGCGTGTGTGTGTGTGTGTGTGTGTGTGTGTGTGTGTGCGCGTGTGCATGTGTGTGCATTAGTTGGAAACAAACATAGTATGTCTTTTGCATTGTTTTATACACGTGTACATGTGGTACCACTATAAAAGAAATTTATTATCATTTTAAATGATGACCTTGAACCCACTATTTGGCCAGCTAGGATTCAAACTTGAGATCGTCTTGCCTTAGTTTCCCAAGTTCTGAAATTGCTAGAATTATAGGCATGTGCCACCATATCTATCTGTGCGTCCGTATGTCTGTGTGTCTGAAACAAGGCCTCCTGCGGGGTTGGGGATTTAGCTCAGTGGTAGAGCGTTGCCTAGCAAGCGCAAGGCCCTGGGTTCGGTCCCCAGCTCCGAAAAAAAGAAAAAAAAGAAAAAAAGAAAAAAAAAAGGCCTCCTGCAGTGCAGGCTGGTCTCCAACTCTGTATGCAGCCGAAAACGATGATCTTGACTTTCTGATCCTCCTGACTCTACTTCCCAGATGCTGACATTATAGATCTAAGCCACGGTGCCTCTTTATGTGGTGCCAAGTATTGAACCCAGGGCTTTGCGTGTGCCAGGCAAGCCCTCTCCTGACTGGTATGACCTATCCAATTCCCTATCCAGACTGCAGGCTCTTATCAGAAGACTGCGTGATCACCGTTGTCTAACCTGTATATCGCATGCTGCCTGGAGCGGGGCCAAAAAAATCCAAAACCCTTAACTATTCTTGTTTCTAAGTGGGAAGACACTCACGTAATTTTATCTGTGTGTCTGTGGTACTGCGGTTTAAATACGAGACCACGAACATGCCAGGTAGGTCTCCCGCCACAGCTACACTCCGGGACCCATCTACCACACTGTGTTTTCTTTGCTATACAGGGCATAGAGATCAAGGCTTCCCACACTCTGGTTTCACCCAGACGCCATGTGTTGGTTTTAACAGCCCCTGTCAGGTTCCTTTTTCTTTAGTCATGCACATAGAACCGTGATGTACAGAGTTAGAAGGAAGGATGATCAGGGGACAAGGTGGCCCTGACACACCTCTTTGCTGGTGACACTGTGTACCGTGACAGTTTCCCTCGACTCAGTTTGTTTGGGAGCCTGTTCGTTCCTAGGTGTGCTGGCTTCGTCCTCGGGCCGTTGGGCAAGCAGGAACCATATACTGCTGCTGGCGTCTCCAGCACTGGCCTGCCCCACGTGAGCAGAGGGGTCCCCAAATCCACAAGAAGACACTTGCTGTCCCACCTGGGCAGGGGCAGCCCCTGAGGTATCCTTACCACTGTGGTCCAGGGCACCTGGGGAATCCTGGTGTAAGTCATGGTGATGTAGACAATGAGGAAGAAGACGGTGAGGACCCAGTAAAAGACAGCTACAAACATTACCCAGCCAAAAGCAGGGACTCGGAAATACTCGGTGCCAGCGATCAGCGTCCACACCAACAGTCCCAGGACCTGCAGAGTAGCAGAGGTGGAGCGAAGAGAGGGGGAAGGAGAAGAGTGGAACACGGAGACAGCCATTAGCAAGGTGTTGTACACATGCACACACCCACAAATGCACACTCACGTTGACATATCCCCACTTACACATAATAAAAATAAATTTTAAAAACAAATCCCTTATAATACATCTCTAAGCTGTGCAGCAGTCGGCGTCATAAGTGCCCGAGTCCGTGTCACCCAGGCCAGCCTCCCACTTCTGTGGTGGCTTTCTTCGTGCTAAACAAAGCAGTTTGGCCCACTGGCCTCTCACATTACAGCCCGGTTCATTGTAGTCAGAGACAGATTGGAAAAGAAAGCAGGGACGGCAGCTACTCCCTATCCACTGTGACGCTTTAAATGGCCGATTCAGAGAGCACATTTTTTATCACTCAGAGAATTCTGGGAAATTCTGTGGTGAAGTCGCTAAGTTACAGAGGTCAATCAGAGCCATCTGGGTTAGCAACGTGCTCCCTGGGCACTGACTCTCAATTGTGCATGGTGCCGGGTATTTAGGTCACAGATAGGAGAGAGGCACAGCGTCCTTAATGACACACTATTCAGGTCTGATTTAACACAGTTGACCAATGATGACTGTGACTACAGATAGCTCATAGCATAAATCAATTGATGGTGGTGGTGGTGGTGGTGGTGGCGGTGGTGGTGTGTGTCTGTTGTCTCTCTCTCTCTCTCTCTCTCTCTCTCTCTCTCTCTCTGTGTGTGTGTGTGTGTGTGTGTGTGTGTGTGTGTGTGTGTGTGTGTGAATTCTAGGTTTTGTTCCTCAGGAGCCACTCAGGGTCTCTCCCTGGAACCTGGGGTTCGTCACTCCTGACCTCCTGTCTCTGACTTCCCATACCTACACGCACCGCCATGCCTATTTTCTTACCGGTGAATGCTGGGGATGGAACTCAGGTCCTCATGCTTTCGAGACAGGTGCTTTACTAATGGAGCTATGACCTCAGCTCACACAACCCGTTTCGTGCTGCCGACGGACACAGCCCTGCTCGTTCCCTCGCCTGTTGCCTGTGATTTCGTGCCTAAAAGACAGCCTCCTGCACGAAGCCTAACATGGCCACCTTCACAGAAAATGCCTGCCAGCTCCTGATTCACACTCCACACGCTCTGCTTCAGAAAATACATGCATGTGCACACGTGCACACATGCACGCGCCCACACAGGGTTTTGTCCGACATTTTTTCCCCCCACAAACAAATCAGGTTATTAATACAGGATGCTGGAGACTGTAAGAGAAAGAAAGGTGCATTTCCTTCTGGAACCCACATTGACTCCCACCTGCTGCCTCCCCACATCTGCTCAGTTTACCTTTCAGAGTCAGGGACTCTCAGCCAGCCCTTCATCGCTTCCGTCTCTCAGGGTCTGTCAGCATGCACGGTGACCACCTCTGTTTATCCACTAGGGGGCACCTTCACATTGCTGATGGATGACCAGGCTAGCGGAACCCCGACAGACCAGAGTGGGCTGTCTGACTGGTATGAAGCAGGTGGTGGAAGGACTTGACTTCCGCTGTTAGCATCGACCTTGCTCCATCTCGCCGGAGAAAAGGACCCAGAAGGCCGACGTAATCCCAGATTCTTTTACTCCATGTGATGCTCTTGCAGAGATTTTACTGAGGTAAAATCTTCAAGAGCTACAGCAGAGCCTTGGGACACATCCGCGGGAGAATGCACCCAGGGCCTCGGGCCTTGGTGGCATCTCTAACAGGGCGCATAGGCTCTCTGTGTCCAGTCTTGGAAATGAGGGACTAGAGGTATGGGATTTAGGGGTCTGGCTCCTGGGTGGACCCAGGTTGCCTCAGGAGAGCAGGTTTCAAACCATATGAATTTTGTTCTTAACTCTGAAGGGTGTCACACACTCCAGCTTTTCCTCAGTACCGCTGTGGGGTCTTAGCCATGGTGGTGCTAAGAACTTGGGACTTAGATTATTCTGACAGTTCATGATCAAAAAGTCCTATGTGGAGGCCGTACCACAGGACTCTGTTATTCCCAGCAGGCAGTGGAACAGGAATGTGCATATGAGATGAGGGCTACAATTTGTCTAAAGGCTGAATGTAGGCAGCATTGGGCAGCCCCTATGACCTGTCACCATGGACGCAGCTGCCTTTGAACTCTCCGAGCGCCCGTAAGGAACCAGGATAGACTGGCTGGCTCACTGAAGCAGATTTGCATGCGGCCGGAGGCCTGCGCCCGATCTCTGGTGAGTGGTGACACTGGAGAGAATAACGTTACCAGTGTACCAAGTTCCATGGAACTCTGCAGAGGGCACCGGTCTCACGTCTAATCCCTTCACCAAACATAACCAAATGCTTTGCACAAACCCGCACGCTGGCAGTAAGGGCTCTCAGAGTCCCTGGCAGTAAAATGGAGGGCCAGGAACTGTAATTAGAACCGTGGTGCTCAGGAGAATGAAATGCTGCGGTAAAGTTGGCGCACTCCTTCTCGTCACGGCTGCGTGATGAACGTCGTGGGCTTTGAGTCCCATACAGTCTCTGTCCCAGCCATTCATTTTGCTGCAATCAGCCAGGCTCTCCAAGTGTGTGGTCCCAGACAGGGAGGTCCAGCACCAGTTAAGGACACAGACACGCAGGCTCCATCTAGACCTGTCATTCAGCAGTGACAGGAAGAGGCAGGGCAAGGGGGCGTCACCGTCCTGTGCTCAGGTAGGTCCAGGGACTACCCCGTCCCTCATTCCCCCATGCCTCCCCTTTCTTCTTCTCTCCCTTGTTTCCTCCCCCTCTTCTCCTTTCCCATAGAGTGCCCCATGCATCAGGGTCTTAGACACTGACTCAGTTAGGGTTACCATTGCTGCAATGAAACACCAGGACCAGAAAGCAAGCTGAAGGGGAAAGGATTTATTGGGCATACACATTGTAGTCCATCACTGAAGGAAGTCAGGACAGGAATTAAAACAAGGCAAGAACCTCGACGCAGGAGCCGATACAGAAGCCATGGAGGGGTGCTGCTTTCCGGCTTGCTCAGCCTGTTCTCTTGTAGAACCCAGGACCACCAGCTCAGGGATGGCCCCACCCACAATGGGCTGAGCCCTCCCCCACTAATCACTAATTAAGAAAATTCCCTACAGGTTTGTTCACACCCTGATCGCACGCTTCCATACATCCCAATCTTATGGAGGCATGTTCTCAAGGGTTTGCCCCTCTCAGATGACTTTAGCTTGTGTCAGGCTGACATAGAACTGTCCAGCACAGACACCAATGAGCCAGCTCTAAGCTCTCAGACCTCCCAAAGAGCACGCATCATCACAATGAGTGTGGTCAATCAGTGAGGAATGCTATGCTCCCATCCAGTCACCAAAGGGAAAGGCATCGGGCAAACCAGAAAGTCTTCAAGAACAAAGGATCCTGTGGTGACGACTCTGTCCTGATTCCCTGATGCTCCAAGGCTGGCACTGAGTGTTAGACTTGGGTGAAGCATTCTGGTGCCAACTTGACTTTCGGCTCTAGCTGATTCAGCATTTTCCCTCTGTGAGTGGTGTTTTCTTCTCCGACATTTCCCAAGCCTCTGAATAAAGTGTTTCAACAACAACGACAACAGAGAAGGTGAGGGAAAAGGAAAGGCTTAAAGGGAAAAAGAGAGATACAGGCTCATGGAAGGACAGAGAGGGCTGAGGACTTAGCTCAGCTGGTAGAGTGCACCTCTAGCCAAGGTGTGAAGCCCAAGGTTTGGTGCCTCACTCCACATAAAACAAATATGGTGGGCTCGGCTGTAACTCTAGTACATAGGGAGTGGAGGCAGGAGGGTAAGAAGCCCTCAGTTTGGAGCTGAAGAAATTCCTCGGTGGTTAAGAGTATGCAATGAGCTTTTGGAGGACCCAAGTTTAATTCCCAGTGTCCACATTGACAGGCTCACAACAGCCTGTAGCTCCAAGAGAATTTGATACCTCTGGCCTTCAAAGGAACCTATACTCATACACACACACACACACACACACACACACACACACACACACACACACACATACACACACGTACATATACCCACACATAGACACACATCTATCTATCTATTTATCTATCTATCTATCTATCTATCTATCTATCTATCTATCTATCTATCTATCTATCTATCATCTATCCACACACATAGACACATAATTTTAAGGAAGAAAGAAACTCAGGTAAAATAATACAGACCAGTGTCTCCCCTCCTATGGAGAGACACTGGCTCCCACAGCTGTGCTCAGTCCCTGCTCCATTAGCCTCTGCGTGAGATGTTGCTCTCCCATTAATCTGGGTTCTTTGAGACAGGATGGAGGTCTTTTCCCACAGTCTTTCTGGGCTGTGGGGGAGGCTAACTGGGGAAGGGAGGGGAGAACCTTGACTGGAGTGCCCGATAATCAGTGGTCTCCAAAGCCACCAGGAGTCATCGGCGTCTAAGTTCATTGTCTCATGCCCAAGAACATCAAGGAAAGCAGGACAGGGAGGGAGCAGAGGAAGGTAGACTCATTAAGGAAGAAAGGAAGAAGAACTCCAGAGAGGGCTGGCCTCCAAGCATAGGTTTGAAGATCTTTCTGCCCCAGAAACTTCTGGCAGGATCCACAGGTCCTCATCTCCCATGTATAGGGAGTTTCTAGATCCCACATGAATTTCAAAGGTTTTTTTTTTAATTGTCTATTTCTGCAAAAATGTGGCATTGAAACTATGGAGAGACTGGACTGCACTGAACATGCAGACATTTTCCTTCTAAAATGATATGTTTTAAAACCCATAAACAATGTAGCTTCTAAATCTAGGTGAAGCTCGCCATTTGAAGAAAGCCTTTTCTTCCTCCCTAGAAGACTGCTTCTAATTAAAACAAACTTGCAAGACCATAGGAAAGTGAGGGGTCCACAAGAGAATACAGAGAATCTGCCTGGGTGTCTAATGACTTTATGATCTTGTCTCCGAGCGAGCTTTAACATCCTTCCCTAGTCAGCACATCTGTGAAAAGCTGTGTCTGTCCATTCTTCTGGCTACCGAGGGTGTGGGTCAGGAAGGTTAGCAGACACCAAGACAACCAGTGACCTTGCACCAGGCCAAAGCACACATGCAAGACAATGCAGTCTCTTTTCCCTGACCGTGTCGCCTGGGAGATGCGGCAAGCAGAAAACTAAAGCAGGCGCACAGCCTGCAAGGGGTCAAGGAAGCAGGTTCACGGCAAGACATGCTGATATTCATGCAGGGAAGCCACGGATGATTCTGTGCGGAGTGTCTGCATTCCAGGCACCCTCGTTGAGGACGTTGGCAACAGTTGGGCTGGCAGAGGGAGACGAAGCAGAAGAGAGTAGCTGGGGGCAGCTCTGTGAAGGGATTCCAGGTTTATTCACTGAGCAGACAGACATGGGTTTAGAGGTATTTTTGGAAATGTATCCTGGGGGCAGTGTGACAGAATGGGCACATCTTTAAAATCTCTGGGCAGGTCAGGCATAGTGGTGCCCACCTTCTTATCTCAGCACTTGGGAGACAGAGGCAGGCAGAACTCTGACAGTTTAAGGCTAGCCTGGTCCACACAGTGAATTCCATGCCAGCCAGGGCTACATAGTCAGACCCTGCCTCAAAAACAAACTATCAAAACACCAATCAACCAAAATCAAAACAAACAAAAACTGCCCATAAAAATAAAATAACAACAACCCCCCCCAAACTAAGAACAAACAAACATACAAACAAAAAACCAAAACAAAACCCATTTCTTGGCAATGTCTGGGTAGGGAGGAACATTCATTCATGGAATCAAATAGCTGTGGTCCCTGGAAGGATGCATTTCCATATGACATGGCCTCAGAGGCCAGAGAAGAGACCCTGAGAGCCCGGCTTCCACAGGGGTCCTAGCTGGTTTGCCTGTGCTCCTGAGAGCTGGTTCCAAGCCAGTCATTCTGAGCTGGCTGTGTGCCACAGTCTTGTCAGGGAACCCATGTGGATTGGAATCACTGACTGCCTCAGCTACAAGGAGAGGGCACACATTTGTGTCTGCTTGGTGGCTGTGCTGGCTCCCTTTACATCAACTTGACCCAAGCTGGTGCCATCTCTGGAGGGACCTTCAATTGAGAAAATGACTTCATACAAAGAGGAGGTAGGCAAGTCTGTAAGCCATTTTCTTAATTAGTGATTGCTGTGAAAGTACCCAGCGGATGATGGGTGGGGCTGGTGGTCCTAGATGCTACAAGATAACAGTCTGAGCAAGCCATAAGGAGCAAGCCAGCGAGCAGCATCCCTCCCTAACCTCGGCATCATCAGCTCCTGCCTCCAGGTAACAACCTGGATTGAGTTCCTGTCGTGGTTTCACTCAGTGGACTGTGACTCAGGATATGTCAACCAAACCAAACCAAACCAAACACACCTCTCCTCTTCACAGGAAGAGTAACTGTAACAAAGGCAGTCCCTTAAATGGTCAGCCAGGCATTTCAGTCAGACACTGACTCCTCATGACTCCCTCAGTGACAAGAGTATGTCTGGGGTGGTGAGTTAGGGACGAAGTTAAGTACTACTGTGGGGAAATAATTCAGTACTTCCAGGGGGAAAAAAACCAAACCCATACGTACAAACACAATGAGATCCTGTCTCTAAAAAGGAAAAGAGAAAAAGAAAAGAAAAGAAAAAAAGTCAAATTCGGAAATACTGTAGGGGAGGAGCTAGTTCATAGGGACATAAAAAATAAACTTCAAAACCCTTTTTAACCTGAGCAGCCTCTGGCTTCCGGCTCTCACCCGTTGGGAGACAATGAGCTCACTAGGAGGGCTGTGATGAAATCTGTGATGTGATGGATGAAAAGCTCTGTAGCCTAGTGCAGAAACCGCCTTGTTCATTTGGATACCCACTGTGACATTTGCCTTCCTTAAGTGTTTTTTTTTTTTTTTAATTCCTTTCCTTTTTTTTAAGTCCACTCTTCTATTCTAGAAATAGGTGAGGTGGCTTTTGTCAGAGGAACAGAGGATTGGGCTGGATTTCAAAGCCAATAACAATTCATCTATTATTCAGCTCCCAAGTTTCCAAGGCACTCTTTGGTCTATTTTTAAATCTGCCTGTAATGAGCCACCAGGGTGGTCACAGATCTGTGTCCTTATGAATGCTGGGAGAAGACCCTGCTGTCATATGAGCTAAGCATGTAGACAGTTGTGCAACCCCCCAACATGCCGCCTTGGTGTATGGATTATTCTAAGTTTAAAGAACACGCCTGAAGAATAGCAGACGGAAGAAAGAACACCTCAACGCTGCCTTTTCTTCCTGAAAACAGGTGGAGACGTTCTTTCTGGAAGATTCCCTCCCTCAGTTGCAAGGACAGTAACATTTTTAGGGCCAGAGCAAGAGAATTGAGGCCTAGAGTCTGCACAAGGGAAACTTATTAAAAGATTTCTTCCCGGGCTGCAGAGATGGCTCAGTGGTTAAGAGCACTGGCTGCTCTTCCAGAGGTCCTGAGTTCAAATCCCAGCAACCACATGGTGACTCATGACCATCTGTAATGAGATCCCATGCCCTCTTCTGGTGCGTCTGAAGACAATGACAGTGTACTCATACATAAAATAAATAAATCTTTAAAAAAAGAAAGAAAGAAAAGATCTCTTCCACTCTCTAACTTTTTTTTTTTATTAACTTGAGTATTTCTTATTTACATTTTGAGTGTTATTCCCTTTCCCAGTTTCCGGGCCAACATCCCCCTAGCCCCTCCCCCTTCCCTTCTCTATGGGTGTTCCCCTCCCCATCCTCCCCCCCCACTCTCTAACTTTTAAAAATGATTTGCTTATTTATTTAATGTGCGTACATACATGTGTATATGTGCCTGTGCACACATGTGTGTATGTGTGTGCACATGTCTGTGGAGATCAGAAGACAGCTTACAGGAGTCATTTTCCTTCTATCCCAGGGGAATGGGACCCAGGTTCTCAGGGTGGAAGGAGGGATCCAACCCAGAGTTGTCCTCTAATCTTCAAATGTGTGCCCCCACACAATCAATAAACAAATAAACACGTGTAATTAAAATAAAAGAAGCACACCTGCATTGGCCTCAGGTCCCAGCAGTCCCCGCCTCCTCCTACGCCTTCCTGCCTGCACCGCCTTGGGACCAAGCCTTCAGGATACAGGTAAATGCTCACAAAAGCCATCTGTAGCAGAACTGAAGCTAGGACCCACAGTAAACAGGACAGACGGTGTCATGAACACTCCTCTGCCATCGAGGGTTGAAATTAGCCCACGTGCAAAGCAGCATAGCAGAAAGCAGGTCAGGTTTCCTTTGAAACCAGACCCAGATGGGACTTGGGGATAATGTGATGGGGACTGTCCACCAGGGAGGGAGCATTGCTTCTTTAGCAGAACATGCCTCTGGGGTCACCTTCCTCCCACACACAAGGCTCTAAGGAGTTATTCCCACTAACTCAACCGCCATGTGTGTGCACACACCATCATACATGTATGCGGTGTGCACGTGTACACACACATGCATTCTCCGCTGGCTCTGTGTTCTCACTTCCTTCCCACGAAGTCTTGCCACTGTGTGGGAAGGTCCTCTCTATTCACACAAGCTGGCATGTGACCCTCTTCCAGGTCCCGAGGTTGTTTGAACAGTGCCTCTGGTTTCCCTGGGAACTGTGCTGGTCCAGCTGTTTCAGCAGTGCGAAATAACCCCTACCTCTGAGTGTTATTTTTAAACTCTGCCGCTCGTTGAGTTGTGTCAATAGGAGGGCCTGTCATTAGCTAATACCAGCACCATGTGTGAGGAGCGAAGCAATCACCCACATGGGAAAAGTCGGGAAGGGAAGCCCTTGGCGTCGGACCAAGATGTACACCAACACGTTTTACATGCCAAACAAGGGGTGGAGCGGGGCGGATATTATCTGCCACAGAACAGCTGTCATGCCAAATGAGGGGCGGGAAGGGGGTCACAGGGTCAGGGATGGTCACGACCGGGCCGTGGGAGCACTGGAGAGACATCATCACGTGAGGCCACTGGGGATAAAAATAAAAGCACACGTCGATGAAGACAAAAGGCTTCATGTACGATGAGGCAAATCAAACCCTACTCAAAAGCACTCTTTGGGGCTGGAGAGAGGCTTCCGCCATTAAGAGCGCTTGTTCCTCCTTCCGGGGGCCTCGGCTCCATTTTTAGCGCCTACACAGGCAGCTAATAACCATCTGAAATTCTGGCTAAGGGATCTGATGCTCTCCTCTGGCTTCCAGAGGCACTGTACACATGTGGTACGCAGACATACATCCAGTCAAAACCCTTGTGCAGGCAAAAAAAAAAAAAAAAAAAGAAAAGAAAAAAGAAAGAAAGAAAGAAAGACATTAAAATCCTTTAAAAAAAGTTTCTTTCTGTGATAGCTGTGGTGAAGCATGCCTTTAATCCCAGCACTCAGGAGGGAGAGGCAGGCAGATCTATGTGAGTTCAAGGCCAGCCCGGTCTACAGAGTGAGTTCCAGGATAGTCAGGGCTATGTAAAGAGACTCCGTGTTTAAAGAAGTTTTTCTTCCTCCCTCCCTCCTTTTCTTTCCTTTCTTCCTCTCTTCCCTCCTTGACTCCCTGTTTCTTTGGGGTGAGGCATTACTCTTTTAACTAGCCTTGAACTCCTAGGCTGAAACAATCCTGTGTCAGTGTTCTAAATATCTGGGGACATAGCTGTGTCCATTGTCCCCAGCGCAAACCTTACATTTCTCAAATGACAGCTTTATGGAGATATAATCCCATACCATAAATCCGCCATTAAGAAATTAATAGATCTTAGCGTATTCGTGGAGTTGTGTCACGACAGTCACCTGTAGAACGTCGCCATTATTCTATGGGGAAGCCTTTAACCCAGGCCACAGAGGGCTCGGCGGTAAAGCGCTTGCCATGTGAATAGCCCGACAACCTGAGTTCAATTCCTGGGATCCTAAGTGAAGATGGAAAGGAGGGAAGACTTTCCACAAAACCTTCTTCGCTCTGTGCTCCCACAGTGGTGCTCCATGAAACCTTCTTCGCTCTGTGCTCCCACAGTGGTGCTCCTGACACCCACATCACTCCACACCCCTCCCCATACACACAGGACTTTTTTTAAATAAACATTTGCTACTCATGGTCTCCCACCTCAACTATCCTCAGCCTGGGTAACCACTGACCTACTGACCTACTGTCTTTAATAGTCTTTATTGTCCCGCTGTGCTGTGTGATCTGGGGAACGGTCTGTGATAGACATGCGTGTTTTGTGTTTGAATGACTGAACTGATTGTGCATATAGGAAGTCAAAATAAAAGAATAAATACTGATAGATGAATGAATGGGCAGACGGACGGACAGGAAGGTAACATCATCAAATCAGGGACTTACAAATATCCATCAGAAATGGACTGACAAAACACCTTTAAGACAGCCAGCTGGAGGGGTTGGGGATTTAGCTCAGTGGTAGAGCGCTTGCCTAGCAAGCGCAAGGCCCTGGGTTCGGTCCCCAGCTCCGAAAAAAAGAAAAGAAAAAAAAAAAAAAAAAAAAAGACAGCCAGCTGGAGAGATGGTTTAGCATTCCCATGTTGGCTCACAACCATCAATAACTCTGACACCTTTTCTGATCTCTGAGGGCCCAAGCATATGTGCGGTGCACATACATTACACACACACACACACACACACACACACACACACACACACACACGTACTAAGATAAAAATATGTTTTAAAAAGTCAACTGGTGTACCTGTTAGAAGCCTGAGCAGAGCAGAGGGTCCCTCTGGGGTTTCAGGCTAATAGAACAGCAGCAGAGAGATGGCATCATTAATTCAGAGGCTCACAGTATCCAGCAGAAACTGGTTGGAGTTCCGGACTGAGCCTCCTCTCTGTGGCTGACTGTCCCCTGGCTGACCTTCCCAGCTTCTATTTTGTATCCTAGAACCAGGCACTTTTGCATCATGGGATAAACACAGTAACTTCTGTTAGAAATGCTTTTCTTTTCTTCTGTCCTAAAGTATATGATGTTTTTACTCTTGGACTGCTTTGCTATTCTTTTCCTGTTACAGAGTTGGGAGAAGGGCATCTCTCCAGACCTTGGTAGACACATTAAAGACAAACACGATTGAGTCTAAAACAGGGTGGTGGGGCAACAGCACTTCCCTGGGCCAGCTTTTCAGTAATCTGAAACACCAATACAATGTAATTACAACATTTCATATAAACAGAACCAGGCAATGTGTGGCCTTTTGTATTTGGATCTTTGTCACCAAGGTTTAGGCATGTTGTGGTTTAGCCATGTTGATTCATTTTTGTGCACACCTAGGTGTACACATACGTGCACACAATGTACAGGCCAACTGGGGTTTTTTCTCCACCCCTCTTCAACTTATTCCTTTGAGTCAGGGTCTCTCTCTGAATCTGACCATTTAGCTTGGTTGGCTGGTAAGCAAGCTTCCAGGATCCACTCCCTCCCTTCCCGTCTCATAGGGTAGAAGCTTTTCTGGTGTTCCCTCTCCTATAAGCCCTACAAGGACTTGCTCTCAAGGTTAATTTTTACTGGTCATAACCCTCCGGTGCTTTTTATGCTAAGTACCCTGGTGTCTGCGGACAACCAAACAAGAGCTGTTTTGACAGATCTGACAGGCCCCCTTCACAGCAGCACTCGATGGCAAAACGAGCTAATTCATTGCCTTTTTTTTTTTTTTTTAACCTCATTAGCCTTTTAAATATAACATGGATCTTGGAAGCGAGAGATAAAATCGTTAGCTACAAATTCACAGGACAAAGTCACTTGACTTTTCAGTTAACAGACTCGGGCTTTGGGGCGAGAAAGATGAAGGGAGTGGAGACACTTCACCGTTCAAGAGGGAAAGCACAGCGACGTCCTCTGAGGAAGTGGGAGGAAAGAGAAGAGGAGTGGAGGGGTGGGAGGTTGTCAGGCTCAGTGGCAGTGGTCTTTCCTGCTGCCCCATCTCACCAGCCCAGTATGGATACCCTTTCTCAGGACACGGAAAGCCCCCTTATATCCTTCTGACTTCTTTGGAGCATTCCTGATGGGCCATCGTTTCTCTCCTGGTTTCTGTTGGCGATCCCTTCTCCAGCTACTGGAAACGGTCCTGCCAAATGCTACCATGCATGGCTAAGCCCCCTTGTCTGTATTCAGGTTCTCCTTGGGGGACAGAAGTGACAAGTATTCTATGTTCCTGGTTGATGTGAGTGATTACCTGACAGGAAGCAACTTGAAGTCTCGAGGAGATAGTTCTTTTGGTAAAGTGCTTATCACACAAGCCCGATGAACTCAGTTCGAATCCCCCAAGCTTGTGTAAAAGGAGGGAGGTCAAGAGGAGGGTCTTCCAAAGCTCACAGGTCAGCTGGCTTGGTATACCAAGTGGTGAACAAGAGAGACCTTGTTATGGATAAAGACAGGCAAGGAATGATACTTGAGATTGTCCCCTGGTATCCACAAGTGTTATGGAGTACACACACTCACACACACACACACACACACACACTCACACCACACACACTCACTTACACACACTCACACACTTATACACACACTCACAAAAACACACACTCACACACATACACACACTCACACACACTCACTTACACACACACATACACAAACACACACATACACACACACTCTCACACACTCACTCACACTCACACAAACACACAGACACACACACACAGACACACATACACACAGACACATACACACACTTTATTTTGGATTATCAACCATCATCTATGACTGCTTTCATTTACTTCTTCTAGACAGACTATGTCGCCTAGACTGTCATCGATCCTTTCACCTCAGCCTTCTGAGAAAGCATCCCATTGAGTTTTCTCTGCTCCCATCTGGGTAGTTCAGGGTCTGATTCCTGCATGCTTCTGACCACCTTCCAAGCTCGGAGGAAGCAGCTACCACCTGTCTTTTTACAATTTCCCAGAGGATATCAGGTTGTTTCAAGGAAACTTAAGAGTTTCCTAAAATAGATCTCATTCCCTAAACACATTTAAACATTGAGAGCTATTCGATGTGTGCACGTGCGTGCCGGCCCCTGTGGTCATGCGTGACGTGTCTCACGCTTGCCTTCCGCTCACTATCTTGATGCTCTCTTGCTAATGACGACCTTGAGCTCTGATTCTGTCCCTCTTCCTGCCTGGTGCTGGGATTTCAGGCATGCACCTCCACATCTGGTTTGCACACTGCTGGGTGAGAGAATCTGGGGCTTCACTCATGCTAGGCAAGCATTCTACCAACGGGGCTCCATCCCCGGGCCCATAAAAGCCATTGCTAGCTTGTAGGCTGTACTAAAACAGGCAAGTGGGCTTGTCAGCAGGCCCCGATGCTCTCCACAGTAACCCATGGACCAGTCCTGACTTCGTATGTGTGCTCTTGGCTCTGCCTCCTCTAACTCATCATAGCATCTGACACCTGGCAGTATGGTTTGAGGCTTAGTCGTTTATTTACGTCGCTCTGTGCCTGTCATTAAATGGTGGAGCTGCTACTGTTAACTTACCGACTTGCTCACAGATAAGCTCCACTGTTTACATTTCTTTATCATCATCTTGATTCTCAAGAGAGTAAACAGGGTCTGGCTGGGTTTGGGAGTGCTGGCCTGCAACCCCAGTTACTCAGGAGGCGAAACAGGGGAATCTCATGCTTGGGGCTTATCTGGGCCACAAAGTAAATTCAAGGCCAGTTCCAGTGAGTCGGTGAGACTCTGTCTCAAATTAGAAAGTAAAATGAAGGGGCTTGAGAGATGGCTCGGCGGTTGCTCTTCCAGGATTAGATTCCTAGCATTCGCCCTGAGGTTCACAACCATCTGTAACTCTGTAACTCCATCACAACATCCCTCCTCTGACATGGGCATGAGGCATGCATATGGTGCCCAATAGATATACACACAAGCAAAACATTAAATACAGGCGATCAGTGGGTACAGTGCCCACCTAGCACGCATGGAGCCCTGGGCTCCAAAACTGAAGCCCGAAGGCCCTTCAGGATTCGCTTTCTGTCGGGATATTTTACTATAGCCAGACGTTTCACGGGGCAAAGCCACAGGAGCTAGCTGATCACTTTGCTTCAATCCTGCATTCAATGTCTGTCATGGCTGACTTCTTTTGAGGGCCAGAAGGGGCACCAACATCTTGTTTTCTGAGTCTCAGTTATCTCAGGCTAGTCTGAGTATCAATGTGTAGCCAAAGATAGCCTTTAAATTTAGATCCTCCTGCCTCTGCTTCCAAGGTACTGGGATTGAATTACAGGGGCACACGGCCATGCTGGGGATCTAACCCACGGCTCTGTGCATACTAGGCAACTACTCTACCAAATGAGCTCTACCCCAATCCCCCACATCTTTTTTTTTTTTTTTAAGACTTATTTGTGTTTTGCCTGCATATATGCCTGCACGCCAGAAGAGGGCACCAGAGCTCACTATAGATGGTTGTGTCATCAGGTGGTTGCTGGGACCCCAAGAAGTACAGTTGGCACTCTTAACCTCTGAGCCATCTCTCCAACCCCTCCAGATTCTTTATTTGAAAGAATGAGGGGGTTGGGGATTTAGCTCAGCGGTAGAGCACTTGCCTAGCAAGCGCAAAGCCCTGGGTTCGGTCCCCAGCTCCGAAAAAAAGAAAGAAAAAAAGAAAAAAGAATGATTCAGTAGTTAAGAGTGGGCATCACTCTTGTAGAGGACCTGAGTTAGCTTCCCAGCGCGCACTTTGGGCTGTTCACGACGTCTCTAACCTCAGTTTCAAGAGATCCAACATCTTCTATCCCCCCTGGGTACCACATGTACAGGGCACACATGCATACATGCAGGCACTCACATATACACACAAAATAAAAATAAAATAATCGTTAGAACAAAGCATTGCAGTGCTCACCTTTAGCAGTCAGATCTGTTTGCATTTCAAGCTGGCCAGAGTTACATAGTGAGGCCCTATCTCAGATAGATGGATAGATAGATGGATGGTAGATAGATAGATAGATAGATAGATAGATAGATACATACATACATACATACATACATACACACACACAGATAGATATAGAGAACCAAAATAAAAAAATTGTGCTACGCAAAGCTACCCTTCAAAGACAGCTTTGTGGAAATATTAAATACACTTGAAATAAACACATTTGCAGTTATGTAATCTCCTTCCCCCTCCCCCTCCTCCTCCACCTCCTCTCCCGCCAGCAGTTACAGGGGATTTAGATGGTCAACATTTATCCTCCTGGGGCATGGTACTTTTTATCCACTAGCCCAAAACCAATGTATTGATACTTTGCTTTGTGGGGGAAGATTAAACATATGAGTCACTTCAATTTTCATGTGCCAGCACAACGATTTTCTTTTCCTCATAAGCTTCCTGGAAGCCTGTTATTTACCAAGTTTCAGTGTGTCTCCTTGAGTCAATGGTATGAGCTGCTGACGTTACTCTGTAGAGACTTTATCTAGCCAGCCACGGACTCTGAGTCCCCCTGGTCTGTACTATTAACTGCAGAATGAAATCCAACATGTAACCAAGCCAGAGGAATCCTTCCTCCCTATCCCATGTGCACCACTGGGCAAACACCAGGCACGGTAATAATAACCCCACGTAGCCCTTCAGCAATTGAAACTGGCTTCTGACTCCAGACAAATATTTGCTTTGGAGGCTTTGTATAGAAAGACAGAGGCAAACCCGCTTCCTTTGTTCCTATAGTGAGTCAAACGGTCTAGCAACCAGGAGTATTCCTCACCCATTCCTTGCAAACCTGTCAAGAAGCAACAGCGAGGGTCTGCAGAGATCTGACACATTGTTTCCTTTATGTTTCTCTCCCCAGCCCTCCTCCACCCAGAGAACAACAGGAAGCCTAGAAGATCATCTGTGGATTCTGGGTCCTCGGCAAAGAAGCTGTAAAGAAAAGTCGCTCAGGCGTGCAGTGGAGCTCGTTAGGCACAGTGCTTGCCTCTCCAAAGGCCCGAGTTTGATCCCCAGCACCCACATAAGTATTCGGATGTGGTGGGGTTTGGTGGAAAAAATGAGGTGAATGGCTCCAGGAGAACAGTACTTGATAAGGTTGTCCTCTGGCCTCCACGTGCGCGCGCGCGCACGCACGCACGCACACACACACACACACACACACACACACACACATATGAACACACGCCATGTGATCGCTTAAAATCCCATGGACTTTCACAAGTCCTTGTCACAAGGCTCTATGTGACTGAGGTTGCGATATTAGTTTGGAACAATCTGTTATCACACGCCATGTAATGTGACCCCCCCCCCCCCAGACACACTGTGTAGGACATGCTATAGTTTTGCTAAGGTGAATAGCATATGCCTCACCATAGTCTCTCTGAAAATATCTTGAGTTATCTCTACTTGGAAAAGTCTTTTGCCTGAAGCGATCGAGATGATTCAAGACACAGTACATTGGAGTTGATTCAGCCTCAGACAGAAGGCCGAGAAGGAAAATGTGAAGGGCAATCCAAGCTGCACCGTGGGTACCTGAGTCATGCTAGCTCCCTCGGTGAGCTGAAGGCAGCGTTGTGATCGCCTCACAGAGGTCCCTGGTTCTTGGAAGATGTATACCAAGCTACTTAGGGAAGAAGGTCTATGTGCCTGCAACTCTCTATTATTAAACGAAAAAGGAAGCAAGGGTCAGTGAGATGGCTCAGTGGGCTAAGTCTGGTGAGCCGAGTTTGACCCTGGAGATTTACATGATAGGAGAGAACTGACTTCATGTTGTCTGCCAACTTCCAAAGCAATGCCTAGGCTACACACACACACACACACACACACACACACACACACACACACACACACACAAGCATAAAATAATTCATAAAATTTTAAAATAACCTACATACTCACACAAAGGGGTAGAGAACACGTAACTTGTAAATGTAAAAGAAGGCCAGATATGGAGTAGCATGCTGTTGACCCCAGCATTCAGGAGACAGAGAAGGTAACCAGGCCAGACCAATCAGGCAGGTTCCAGGTCAGCCTGGGGCATGTAGGGAGTCTCTGTCTCCAACAAAACGATTACATAAAGGACTTTGTATTATTCTTTCCATTTTCTCAAAGGTTGCTTAGATTTTCAAAATTAAAGTTGGTGACCTGGGAGCATTGCTCCGTGGCAGTGGGCTTACTCACTGGTGCACTGCAAAGCCGAAACACAGCCAACCAAAACTGAAGTTGAGGGAGAGCGAACAACCAAATACAGAATACTGCTGTGGAAAGCTAACCACACCAGGGGGTTCAGAAATGTATCACCTCCGGGAGCTAAGAATAAGACCCAAAAGCTACTTTCTGTCTCAAGTCTGAGACTAAACCCTTAGCTATGTTGTACTTGGAAACCTGACCCAGGAACACAACAGAAACAGGTGGGCCCAAGCGACACTGGTCAACTTCGTTACTATAAGAGGCGCTGATCTCAAAGTCTGGCTGCACTGCAGATCTCAAAGCGTTTATGCATTGGCTAAATGATCCCTAAGCACATATCAAATAAAAATTTGCAACTTGTTAGCACTAATGCTCTCAAGAGAATATTGAGACCCAGGAGAGGTCTCCACTCCCCAGAAAGCTATGACTACCAGCCATGCCAAACCAGACGGCAGGAGGGTCTGCAAGTTCGAGGCCAGCCTGGTCTACATAGTGCTGGGATTAAAGCATGAGCCACTATGCTGATATGAGGCCCAGGTTGACATCAGCTCTTACTTCTCTTGCCTTAGCTCCCCGAGTGCCTACACGTGGCTAGGTCTTATTTAATTTAATTAACAGAAGTTGAATGGAAGGGCATATTTAGATAAGGTCTCCTTATAAAGGGACCACTAAAAGAAAAATAAATTTTTTTTGAGATAGTTTCTCCATGTAGCCCTGGCTGTCCTGGAAATATCTTTGTTGACCAGGCTGACCTCAAACTTATAAATCTGCATGCCTCTGCCTCCTGAGAGTAAAGGCATGCGCCACCACTGCCTGGCTTCAAAAAAATTTTTTTAAAGACTGAAAATACTTCAGGAAAAAAGTTACCTTTTTTTTATTTTTAGATTTATTTATTATATGTATGTGAGTACACTGTCGCTGTCTTCAGACACACCCAGAAGAGGGCATCGGATCCCATTACAGATGGTTGTGAGCCACCATGTGGTTGCTGGGAATTGAACTCAGGACCTCTGGAAGAGCAGTCGGAGCTCTTAACCACTGAGCCATCTCTCCAGCCACACGTGTGTTTTTAATATGCGTTGTTTGTAATTTTAAAAGGGTTAATCTTGTTTTATACATGTGGAGGTCTTATCTGCATGTGTGTCTGTGCACCTCATCCATGCGGCCCTGCAACTGCCGGTACAGACAGTTGTGAGCTGCCAGGTGGGTGCTGGGAACTGAACCAGGGTCCTCTGGACGGGTAGCCAGTGCTCTTAACTGTTTTCTTTCCCATCCCAGCATCTCTACCTTAGATCCTTAGATCCTTATACAACCATGTCAGTTAGGTTACAGAACTGTTTGAGCTGTGAATGACCTCGAAGCCTGCTGGGGGAGACTGGTCTCCTGAATCACCTCTGCCCTGGAGTTTCTTGTCAGTCAGTTCGCCTGATTTTTTTTTTTTCAGAGCTGGGGACCGAACCCAGGGCCTTGCGCTTGCTAGGCAAGCGCTCTACCACTGAGCTAAATCCCCAACCCCTGCTTGATTTTTTAAAATGAGTCTCACTCTGAGGCTCTAAGTAGATGGTGTCAGCCTTGAACTCCTGATTCTCTTGTCTCTGCCTTCCAAATGCCAGAGTTATGGATGTGCGCACCATCATACTGAGTCTGTAAATTAATTTCCAAGGCATTTTCCAAATCCTTCCCCAACACAAACTGTATCATCTCACATACGAGCTTTCATTTTTAACTGCCAAGTGCCTCTGAGTTGTAAGGACCCCTCCACCCCATCAACTACCACAAGCTAGTAATCAAGTCCTCTGAGAAGGCGAGGGAACAGCAGAAGAAATGCTATTTTATTTTTCCTCTTCAAAGTTTGTGCTCCGGAATGCTCACACCAGAAGTGAAAGGGGCTGATGCTCACTATGCACCCTCTGTGGGAGGCTCTCACTGTGTCTACACGGTCACAGAAGCTGATTCAGTGATGAGAATGGCCTGCTGAAAAGAGTAAGGATGGGGGCTGGGGAGACCCAGGCTCAGGGGGAAGGGTGGTAACTAGGTTCAAATCCAGAGCACTCAGAGAAAAGGCCAGCCATGGCTGTGGGTGTTCTGCTAACTTCAGCACTGAGTGGGGCTGGGGAAGGGGGACAGAAACAGGAGGAGGCTCAGAGGAATAAAGGGGACAGTGGTGTGGCGGGAGACTTATCACCCTGTCTGGCCTCCATGAATGGACACACACACACACACACAGACACACACACACACACAGACACAGACACACACACACACACACACACACACAGACACAGAAAGAGAGAGGGGGGAGAGGGAGAGGGGGGAGAAAGAGAGAGAGGCATGCACGTGGATGTGCATAAAATGAGGGGATTTGCTTGATTTTCCTTTAAATCTGGGGTCAGCTTTCTAAGGATCATCTGTCTTCATCTGTCTTAGGAAGATTTGTATTCCCTGTTCAGTGATTTGCTCATAAATCTTCCAGAAGAGGCACAAACACAGGAGCTGGGAGGGAAGGCTGTGTTTAGGACCACTTATTAAAGTATTACAGTATGGAGATTGGGGAGGATGGCTCTGGCGCCCTCTGTTGGCCAGGCTAAACATTGTCATCCTCTGACCTACCTGAGCTGGCTTTGTTTGTGGTTGCCCTTCCCAACAAAATCTGAGTAACATGGGCAGGGTACCCCACCCCTGATCCCTCTGGCTCAGGGAAGAATACCAACATTTATACAGGCACCATTTCCAAGGCACCAGAGAATCCCAGAGGTCAGCACACAAACAGCCTTTGAGGCTGACAGGCAAGTTTTGACCAGAAGTGAAGACTGTCCTAGGACTGGAAAAGAGAAGCCCAAACCCAAGACAGGAAAATGGGTCCCAGATTATTTTGTCCCAGTGGAGAAACCCGATGTGTTTGTTAGCCAGCTTTCTGTACTGTAACAACTAATTACCTGAGATCATGGGATTATGGGGAGGAGAGGCATCAGGACAGATGTACACACAAGAAGAAAACCACTGGCCTTATAGCTGGAAGTCAAAAGAGAGAGGAAGAGGGGGCAGGGTTCTACAATCCACTGGGCCACCAATGACTTAAAGACTTCCTTCAGGCTCCAGTTCCTAAAGGTTTGACCATCCCTAAAGGAGCCAATATGAGGGCTATGTGGTTATCCCATGGTTCTATGCGGGACACTCGAAATCTAAATTGCAGGGGCTGGAGAGTTGACTTAGCAGCTAAGAATACTTTGTTGCTCTTGCAAAGGAGCTGGATTTGATTTCAAACACCCACATGACAGCTCGTAACCATCTAACAACTCCAGTCCCAGGAGACACAATGTTCTCTTCTACCTCTGTGGCCATCAGACATACCTGTAGGTAAACACCCATACACAGAAAACCATAAGATAAACAAAACATTTTTTAAAGATGTACTTATTATGTTTACAGCGATGCACCTGCATGTCTGCCTGCAAGCCAGAAGAGGGCACCAGATCTCATTACAGATGGTTGTGAGCCACCATGTGGTTGCTGGAAATTGAACTCAGGACCTCTGGAAGAGGAGACAGTGCTCTTAACCTCTGAGCCATCTCTCCAGCCCAATAAATAAAATTTAAACAAACAAACAAAAAACCCAAGATCTAAATCACCACAGCAGGTATGCGTGACTCATTCACGCACTGACTACCCATCTGTAATCTGGCAGTGTTCATGCTCACTACTGAGGCACCACTGGGTCAGAGAGACGAGTCTACTCTTAGAAGGGCTGAGTTACCAGCATAACTCAGGGAAGTCAAACTGGCCAGTGTGACGGACTGCTGGAGAAGTCAGATGGGGGGATTTGCTGTATGTTCTCTGAAGCACAGAAGGGTACGTGGTCCAGAGAGAGCAGAAGACCCAACCACATAAAACATATGTTCTGACACGTCATTTTCATATATTAGTTTGTGAAATATATACATATATATATATCCTCTGCATATGATATAAGTGAAAAGGACGTGTGTATAGGCCGCCGCTTTTCCATTATAGGAAAGGTTGAAAATGAAACCTAAAGGCCATATGTGTTTCTATTTGCATAAAGGATTTCTCAACTGGTGGTGACTTTGCCCCCACTGGGGCCTTTGGCAATGCCTGGACATGCCTCTTACTGTCATGACTCAAGTTGGGGGTGTGCTACTGATATCTGATAGGTAGAGCCTAGGAATACTGTTGGGTACCCCACCATGTATATAAGAAAGCCCCCTCCGGAGTTTATCCAGCCCAGCGTATAGAAGGATCAACAAGCCTTTTTCACACCATGTGTACAACACAGGGTTAACAGAAGTGGGGAGTGGTTATCAAGTGTTTTTATCATACTCTGGTCATTTGATGTGTGATACATTAACTGGTCAAGGCCTATTTGAAAACCGAGTTTAATTTGGAAAAGACACACACACACACACACACACACACACACACACACACACACACCACAGTGGTAATGTGGAAAATAGGCAAGGGTCTCTAGTAAACTTCAGGAGCCCATGTTTCTCAGCTCCCTTCTCTGATCTGCACACATATGGACATGTACCAAGAGCTAGAATCAAGCACAAACCTTGACAGCCAGTTTCATTACTGCTCAATCACGATTACCTCATGGGACTAGTTAAAGTCAAAACAACTCTTTTGCATTTTTTAAAATTAGGTTCTCTCAATGTAGTCCTGGCTGACCTGGAACTTGATATATAGACAAGGCTGGCCTCAGATTCAGATACTCCCCTGCCTCTGTCTCTGGAGTATTGGGGTTGAAGGCATATGACACCACATTTGATTCAAAACAATTCGTAAAGCAACCCACAGTAGGGCTGAGTTTTGGAGCATCGGGAGTTATAGGCTAAAAGTAGGGGACCAGGAAAGTGGCCCAGTGGGCAAAGTGCTTGTTCTATGAGCACAGGAACCTGGGTTGGATCACTGGCACCTACATAAAAACGTTGGGTACAGGGGCTGAGGATTTAGCTCAGTGGTAGAGCGCTTACCTAGGAAGCGCAAGGTCCTGGGTTCGGTCCCCAGCTCCGAAAAAGAACCAAAAAAAAAAAAGTTGGGTACAGCATCAGGCGCCTGCACCCCAGCATCAGGGTGCAGAGACAGGTGGACCATGGCTGGCAATGGAACTCCCTGACCAGCCCCCTGAAACAAAATGGCAAACTCCCTGTTCAGCAAAGAGACCCTAGCTCAAGAAATGAGGTAAGTCAGTTGGCCATGCACAAAAGGAAGATAAAAATAAAGCTGAGAAGAGGGGTGACAGTGGGAGAAGGAGGGTGAGAGGGAAGAAAAGGGGGGTGAAAAATGACCAAACTCCACTCACTAAATGTATGAAACTGTCAGACCAGAAATCCTGGGGAAAGGCAGAAAAGCAACGAAGATGTCCCTGTGTCAACCTCTGAACACACACACACACACACACACACACACTCACACACATGCATACTCACACACACACACTCACAGGCACAGACATTTAAACACACACAAACACATGCTCACACACACAAATACACAATCACACACACGAACACACAATCACAAATACAAATATAGTAACACACAGGCACACACAGGCATTCAAACACACATACATTCAAACATACACACTCACACAGACACACACACACACACTCACTCAAACACACACACACACACACACACACAAACACACACATACATACAGCTAAGTGGACATTGCTTGTGAAAGAAAAAAAAATCTCATCAAAATTCCAAACTAAACACTCAACCATAAACCAATGAAATACAAATCAACAACTTTACTTATTTTTATGACTCAAAACCGTTATTATTTTTTTTTAAAGATTTATTTATCTATTTTATGTACAGCATTCTGCCTGCATATGTGACTACAGGCCAGAAGAGGGCACCAGATCTCATTACAGATGGTCGTGAGCCACCATGTGGTTGCTGGGAATTGAACTCAGGACCTCTGGAAGAGCAGTCAGTGCTCTTAACTGCTGAGCCATCTCTCCAGCCCTCAAAACCGTTATTTACAGCTCAAAGATGGTGCTGACAACAGCCAGGCAGATTCTTTTAGGTTTATCCAAACAATACCCATGTCATCTGACAACTCCTGGAACAGTGACCCGGCTCATGCCATTCTCCCACTGCTAGCACAGCTGCGGCCAGGCCTTTCTGGTCTGTGGCATTGACCTACCTGTGGCCTAGCTGGGTTCTTAGATAATCAGTCTTTGTCCCAATGTCACGAGCCCGTGACAAAGCACTACAATTCACCACCAAGGTGACTACAAACACAGGTGTCTGCTCTGAAAAAAAATGGCAGGCTGCAGGCAAATTCAGACTTCCAGAATTTGCTTACTGCATTAAACTAATATAAGAAATTTGTTGTTAATCTCTGGAAAAGCAAGCGTGGACCATTGAGTGGGAAACACCAGCAAGGTGTGTTGGTTCTGAATGCTTGCCTTCCAGCACTGAAGTCATCCATTGTGGTCTTCACATTTAACCTACCAAAAGCAACCTATCCTACACACACACACACACACACACACACACACACACACACACATGCATCATGTTTTGTTTTCTGAGTGATTAAAGGTGCGTGCCACCACCATCCAGCTGGACTGTAATTATTTTGAGTGGTTTTCCCTGACAGAGAATAGACATCTGTTCTTGCATAGTTTTGGTTAGTTGGTTAGTTGGTTAGTTAGTTAGCTAGATAGTTAGTTGGATGGGGTGTGACATTACTCCTATGGAGGTCCAGAGGGCGACTAGCTAAGGTTCTGTCCTGTCTTTCCACGTCATAGTTTTGGGGATAGAACTCAGATCATCAGACTTGTCGGCAAGCACTGTGACATACTGAGCCATTTTGCAGAATTGGAACTGACTTATCAGCAATCTCCATCCGGGCCCAGCATTCATCCTCCTCCTCATTTAGAATGTTGTATTTCAATGACGTTTCACAGTCTTGTTTCATAAACGTCATGGATACTGTAGATTTCTAAATTTATATTTTGAAATTGCTTATTACTTATGTACAGAAATGGAACTGGCTCATGATTTATTTTTTTAACGGGTGGGTGTGTATTTGTGCCAGTGGCCATGTGTGGTAGCTTGTAAGAATGGTCCCCATAGGCTTATATATGAGCATGCTTGGTCTGCAGTTGGTGGAACTGCTTTGGAAGGATTGGGAGGTGTGGCCTTATTGGAGGAAATGTGTCACTAGGGGCGGGCTTTGGGGTTTCAAGTGCCAAAGCCACTCCCAGTGTCTCCTCTCTCTGCTTCCTGATGTGGTCAGATGTAAGCTCTCATCTACTGCTCCAGCACCATGCCTGACTGCCTGCTGACCCGCTCCCTGCCATGATGGCCATGATGGCCACAGACTCTAACTCCTAGAGCTCCAAGAAATGTTTTCTTCCGTACATTAGTGTCTTTTCACACTAGAAAGTAACTAAGACCCTGTGGAAGCCAAGAGGGCATCTTGGCTCAAGAGGGTACAGGTGGTTGGGACCCGCAGGACAGCCTCCTGACAGTGCCGAGATGCTTTTTAGTCCCTCTACGTACGGTTTAGCTTAAATCTCTTTTCAGGAGGGTGTTTTCAATCCTGTGGCTCTCTGAAACCTCCCACTCGCTGCTCATCTGGGGGAAATCTGTCGGTTTTCCTTCACGGCTCTCAAGTAGAAGAGGGAACTCATCCTCAACCTTGGGGTCCAATGGTACACGCAGCGTTGAGCACACATAGTCTTCTAAGAAAATTTTAATAGGTTAAGATGTTTTAGTACATTTGTGAGTTCAAACTTTAGATTTAGTGTTTCTCTGAATAATGAAAAACAGAACTACTGCCTGGGGCCATGGTTTCTCATGGTCACGCCAGGCGGTCCCTGGTTAGAATATGGAGGCTGCAGCCTCTGGCTCATTCACCGATGCTCCTGCAGTCATGTATGCTCCCTGGGTGATCTCATGATTGCTGCTGTAAGAGACTTTAAAGCCTTTCTCATTCCTGGCTTAACCTTCCGATCACCACTGAGCCTCGGAATCTTGCTTTCTTCATCCTGAAAATGACCAGACATCCCGAACCAGGGCCAATTTGTATTTCAGTATTTGATTCAAATTTGATAAACCACTGGTATCTAAGGTGTCCTAAGAAATGCCGGCTGCGTTTGCATTTAGTTCCCCTCATGAATGAATGTCAGTTCCTTCATTCTGTTGTAAGCTCAGGAGCAAGCACTGGTCACGTGTTTGCAGAGTCCTGGACACGGGGACCATGGAATGCACACTCAGATGACCTGGGGTTAGACTCCAGTCTAGCTATGTGCCATCTGTCAAGTGATTCAATCTTCTGGAACCTTTGTTTTATGGCCCACAATAAAATACGCCAAGAAAATAGTATATATCACATGAACTAAGATTTTATTATTTCTTTTAAAGCCGTAGATGAATCATTGTGAATGAATTCATTGTATGTCAAATGTTAAGCATAAAATCCCACTTTGGATAGGGGTCAGCTGGGAAACCATGATTCTCGGGTTCCCAGTGGTCATATCTATAATCTTACCAGGAGTCTCCAGGCAAGTTGTGTGTGTGTGTATGTGTGTGCAGGCGCTGTTGCGTGCATGTGTGTGTGGAAGCCAGGGCCAATGGCAGGTGTCAGTTTAAGTATGTTTCTACCTTATGTATTTGAGACAAGGTCTCTCACTGAATGTGAAGCATCCTGATTTAGTCACACTGGCTGTCTAGGGACCCCTGTGTACCTTCCTTCCCTCTCCTCACTGGTGGGACCACAGACATGCGATACTGCGCTACGCTTGTTTAGGTGAATTCTGGGGGTACTGGGCTCAGGTCTCCGTGCTTTCACGGGAAGCACTTTACCAGCGGAACCATCTCCCCAGCATTCCATACGGTCTCCACATCTTCTCCACAAACAACCAGAGCTGGTACCAACATCTCTCCTGCAATTTTTTTTTTTTTTTGGTTTTTTTTTTTTTTTTTTTGGTTCTTTTTTTCGGAGCTGGGGACCGAACCCAGGGCCTTGTGCTTCCTAGGTAAGCGCTCTACCACTGAGCTAAATCCCCAGCCCCTCCTGCAATTTTTTAAAAAAAAAATATTTATTTTTGTTATTTTTAGTTGTATGTGTGTGTTCATGCAGATGCCTGTGGGTCTCGCTGCCCATGGAACTGTAGTTCCTGGTAATTGTGAGCTACCCCACATGGGTGCTCGGAACCAAACCTGGATCCTCTGCAAGAGCAGTGCATGCTCTTACCTGAGTCATCTCTTTACTGTGGCTTTGACTGCTCCTGTCCATAAGGTTGGGGAAGTGGAAAGCAGTATGCATTTTGATTTATTTCAGTTCTATTCATCTTGTTGACACTGAGATAATATGTGTATTCTACCAGTTTCTTATTTCCAGGATCCCGATGTTTTAATTTAACCATAGGCTGAATTAGTGTTCATGTACACACACGTGCATATCGACATGCTCATACAAATTTTATACCTAGTTTTATCTTGCGCCTCAAAGCAACCTCCTAAGGTGTGAGGGTTGGTACTAATGACTTAGGGAATGTAGCCCGTACCTGCTACCACACAACAAAGCAGAGGGCATTAGTAATGTGTCCCTGCTGCATAATACTCCACTTCTAGTTGGAAGCTAGGCATTTCCAGGGCCAAGAGTCCTGCCAGACTCATAGCTCTAGAGCTTGATTCTACCTGGTCTCTGCATTCCACAGGTTTTATCTGGGGAACCTTCTACAGCAAGGACTCCAGGGCTGAGACTATTTTGTTAAGCCTTATGTTAGTCAGGCATTCCTGTGGTGAAAAGGGAAACAATGTAAAAGAAGGAAGGTTTGCTAGGCTCAGCCTTCCAAAGTTTCCCTCAGCCATGATGGAGAGTGTGAGGAGCAGGCATGTAACACAGGAGCCTGGAAGCCAAGAGAGTGCACAAGCTTGTCAGCTCCCTCCTGTCCTTTGCTCCAGCTGGACCTGAGCCCTGGCTGCTGCTGTGTACACTCTAGGTAGGCCCTCCTCCTTAGCTAATCCTCTCTGGAAACACCCTCCCAAACACTCTGTCCCCCAGGAGCTTCTCCATCCAATCAAATCAATCAAGTTGCTGATAGGCTCAACAGCGACAGTCTCCACCAGACACAATGCCTGAGCCGCAAGGCTTTGTACAGTAAATCCAGGCATGGAGGTGGGGGTGGGGGCAAACTCAGTAGGTAAAGATACCTGGGGGATGATCCCTGAGATCCTAAGTTGTCCCCTGACTCTCTCCTACACACATACACACACACACACACACACACACACACACACACACACACACACACACACACTGATAAAAATTATAATATTAAAAATTGGCCTTAAAAGAAAAATCCCACATGGTTTACTTAGCCCTCAGGGGTGGCTTCTTCCCAGCCCAGTGAGAAAGCCAGTGTGCCCATCCATGTGTGGTAGAACTGACAGTGTCTACCTGGGATCAACAGTCTTCCTTATTCATGATATGTTCCTGCCCCATAGTAATCTACTAGAACCATGGATCAACAAGGGACGTAATTCACAGATTGTGTCAGTTAGAGATTAACAGTAACGATGTTAGTTATGAAAGTCTCTGTGGCCAGAGGCCTGACAAGACCAACTCATGGGGAGGAGTTACCACAGCTCACAGTTTTATGATAGAGTTGAGTCTGTGGCTGCAGTTTTGGCCTGGGTGCGAGGGGCAGCATCTTGGCACATCACTGGGTGGGTAAGAAGCATAAAACTAAACGGAAGTAGGCCAGGCTATCCTTCAAGCCCACCTCACACCACTGACCTACTTTAGCCAGCTAAGACTCACCTCTGCAAGAGTCCACGACCTCCCAAAACACTGCCCACAACTGGGGACCATGTGCTTAAACACTTGAGCCTAGGGAGGAAGATTTGACATTCAAATCATTGCACTAACCGGTAATAAAACCAAACACCTAGAGTGGTAGACTCTAAGAAAAGATATTCAAATACCTCTCAGAACGTCCCGAACTACGCTGACCATGGTTGACTGCATGTAACTGAAAGTACGCAAAAGAAACCTGAGGACCAAGGGGGACCAGAGTGCCTGGCTTCCGGAGTGCACCTGTGACCAGTAGTGTGGAGAACAAACTTGTGCCAAACGGTGCAGCCCGCTGCAATGAACCACTGGTGGCCCTTAGGGCACATCAAGCTGCCATCTGTCTTCGTTGTTGTCAAACGGGATTGTGTTCATCTGTTCATTTTTGACACAAGGTCTCACTGGGTAGCACTGGCTGGTTTCAAACTGGACAGGACCTGAAGAGGACCTTGGGTTCCTGATTTTCCTGCCTCTGCCTCTCACATGTTGGGATTAAAGGTGTGTGTGTTTGCCACCATGCCTGACTCGTTTTTAATTTGAGAGATTTAAAATGTTTACACGTTGACTTTTTACAATTTTTCGTAAGTAACCGACTCACACCGTGATAGCTGTTTTTCAAGCCACGGTGCAGAAGTGAGCCAACGGTGCAGAAGAAGAGCCCACACACCGGTCATCTTCTGGTCTCTGCCCACACAAATGATAACACTAAAACAAAACAAAACAACAAAAAAATGCTGTGTGTTATGCTGGCAACTATCAAATATCTTAGTTTCTGTCCCATCTCCTGATTGGATGGTTTTCCTTGAACTTGGCAACCTCACAAGCCTGGGTGCATCAGGCAGCACCATAGACACATATGCTATCTAGGTTTCTGTGGCATCATCTGTGAAGTTCTTGACATGATGAAAACCCTGTCATAATGTATTTCCCAAAACACTCCATGCCAGGACCTGATGTGTGTCTGCACACGGCTGCCGTCACGGTAAGTACTGAGACATTGAAAAAAGTCACCATTCGGCAGCGATGACGTGGGACTGGCACTGGCTCTGCAGCTCACCCTGTGCCCGGCCTTATGAAAGCCTCCCCTTTTATTTTAGTTTTAGCTGTGTGTACGAGGGCCGGGGTCTGGGTGTGCGTGAGTGTGGGTGTCTGAGGAGGTCGTAGGTCGGATCTTCTGGAGTCAGAGGTGCTTTCGAAACCACCTCTCATGGGTGTGCAGAACTGAACTCAGATCCTCTGCAAGAGATCCATGCCCTTAACCACTAAGCCATCTCCTCCAGTCCCCAAAATTAATTATAGACTTATAAAAAGTTGCAAAAAATAGTACAGAGAGAGATCTTCTATGCCCATCACCCAGCTCCTAACGCAGTGTCTTATGTAACTGGTACTTTAGGTCCAAGCCAGAGAACAGGTATGGGCACAGTCTTAAGCCATCCCCAGAGCTTAAGTGGGTCTCACCATTCATGCATATACTTATTATTATGTATTATTATTGTTGTTGTTGTCATTGTTGTTATTGCTGGCTTCAGTCTCTCAACCCCCCTGCCTCAGCTCACCAAGTGCTGAGATTACAGCCCAAATGACCACATACACTTGTATATTTACTATTTCTGTGTGCACCAGATCTTCATGTATAAAGCAAGTCCCTTGCATTTTACCTTTAGTACACAACCTAAAATCCAGCCACCTCCAGTATATAATCAACGCTTCGCTGGGAGCAAGATTCAAGGACCATTCCCTCTCCTCCCCCACGAGATCTGTGTTTGTTCTTCCATTGGGTCAGAGGGCAAAGAGTCAGACCAGATTAGCTGCGCCCTCTGAGGGCATGTCTCCCTGGTCAGCTTCGACTGTTCCCTCGCAAGAAAAAGCCACATAGATTTGCATCTGGTCCAGTCATGGTGGCACGGACCAGCACTTAGAAGGCAGAGGCAGGTAGATTCTGTGAGTCAGAAGTGAGCCTGTTCTATTTAGTGAGTTTCAGGACAGACTGGGACACAGTGTGATCTTGTCCCAAAAAAAGAAAGAGAAAAAAAGAAAAGAGAAAGAAGGCTAAGCCTACACCTATCACTAGCTTTCTTGAAAACCAAGCTCAAGACACTGTGGAATCTTTCGGCTCTAACAGCCCAGACACCAGAGAGCTCCCAAAATAGAGACAGGAAAAAAACAAAACTTTCCCCTCAAACAATTGACAGGCCTTTTCCTTTTTGGCACGGAGAACTCATTCAACCAAATATTTTTACCTCCAGGTCCTGTAGAATGGAGACATGTAAACACAATGTTCTACACGCTGGGGCTGCGCTTTGTAAGCGAGGTTTCACAAAGAAGAGACACGGAAGCCACCTCAAGCTAACGATACTTCCTGGCCAGGAACGGGTAAGAGTCACAGACGGTGTGTGCACTTGTGGTCCCAATTTCCTGGTGAGGCAAGAAGTTTCCAAGATAGAGGGCAGCCTGGGCTACACAGGAAGAGCCTATCTCAAACAAACCAATGAGTAGAGATAGCAAAAGGAAACAGTTAAAAATCCAGAGGGGCACACAGTTCCCTACTGTTATGTGTGTGTGTATGTATGTTGTATGTATGATATATGTATGTATTTGTTATGCAGTTCACTCTCCCTGATACCTTGATTCTCAAACTGGTATGTTTGAGAGAGAGAGTGTGTGTGTGTGTGTGTGTGTGTGTGTGAAAGAGGGGGGGCAGGGGAGAAAGGAGGAGAAGAGGGATGGAGACAGAGAGAAAAACATTTCATCTTTTGGTTTCATCTGACCATTCTAGATTTCTTTTTTTTTTTTTTTTTTTTTTTTGGTTCTTTTTTTCGGAGCTGGGGACCGAACCCAGGGCCTTGTGCTTCCTAGGTAAGTGCTCTACCACTGAGCTAAATCCCCAGCCCCCCATTCTAGATTTCTATGTCAGCCCCTCTCGCCTCTCTCCCCTCTGTTATGAGACGCTATTCAATACCATACCTAGCCAGTTTAGAGGGAACACACTCACATTCGAGCATGTGCATACATGCACACATGCACACATGCATGCATGCACACAGAGTTAAGGCGTATAGGTATTTTTTGCCTGCACAATATATGTGTGCACTACTTGTGTGCCTAGTGCCCTTGAAGGCCAGAAGAGGGCATTTGATCCTCTGGAACTGGAGTTACAGATGGTTGTGAGGCGCCATGTGGGTTCTAGGATGTAACCTGGGGCAACATGTGCTCTTAGCAGCTGACCCATCTCTCCAGCCCCTAAGGGCACTATTTTCAAGGGTGGCCACCAGAATAGTTCCAGGGAAAACAGAGCTTAGAGTCAAACTGGAACTCAGGGTCTTGCTATGACAAGGTTGCAGGAAATCGCTAGAATCTGACTGGTAAATGCAGGAGCAAGGGCTTTCCCCTTACAAAGGTCGGGGTGGCAGGATGATGAACCCCTCCCCCCAGAAACAGCTGAAGCCACTGAGTCAAGACTTGACTCCACCTGGGGGTCATAAAGCAGGGATTTAGACCCCTCTTGCTTCTTCTGGTTGTCACCAAGTTCACAAGCTCTTTTCTTTAAGCCTCACAGTGGTCTCTGTGAGACCGGAGGAGCCTGTCTCCAGGAGTTGCCACAGGTCTTTGTGTGTTTCTCCTTCTCTCCAGAGAACATAGTTTACCACACAACCATGAACAGATGACCCAGGTGTAGGGAGTCTTCCACCTCCAACAGAAGAAACAGCCACGTGACCAAACCAGGTTGGTCAGGACTTCCTTCTGTGCTTGGTTAGCACCAAGAAAAAATAAACTCATCTGCCAGGTGTGATGGGGTGTGCCTTTATTCCCAGCACTGGGGAGGTAGAGGCAGTCTGTTGTAAGTTTGAGGTCAGTCTAGATCACAGAGTTAGTTCCAGTCAGTGATAGACAGTGAGTCTCTGTCACAAACAAACAAACCCTCAAGTTCTAACTATACAGGTATTGAGATGGCATCTGCACCACAAAGGTAACTTTCTAAAGAGATCCAGCCTTCGCGGCTGGGGATTTAGCTCAGTGGTAGAGCGCTTACCTAGGAAGCGCAAGGCCCTGGGTTCGGTCCCCAGCTCCGAAAAAAAGAACCACAAAAAAAAAAAAAAAAAAAAAAAGAGATCCAGCCTTCCTAGATAAACTCCGCACCTCATGCTGAACCCCCGCCACAATGAACACAGCCTCGAGTAACTTTTGAGGCAACTCAGCCTCCTTTTTGATCTTATTTAAGCCAGTGTAGCCAAATTTCCACCGTCCTTAACTACCTCACGGTGGAGAGTTAAAAAGAATGTCGGCGACGGTGTCAGGAAGTTTGTGCCTTCCAGCAAGTACTCAGCACACGGTACTGATCACTAGTGTGCTAGGTGCAAAGTGCTGTGCCAGCTGGGGTGCCTACAGAGGGAAGAGAGGAAAAGTCAAGCTGTCGCTGGTGGCACCCACGAAGCCCTGGGTCTGACATAGTGGCCATCCATCTGCCACAGCGATTTGACTGTCAAAAGAGAAAAACAGGTTTCGGCCTGTTCTAGGCCACTTACCCGGCCTCTGTTTCGACACACGATGCTTGCCCAACTATCTGTTAAAAGTGCAGAGGGCACGTCCCTCCTGTGTCTAAGATTATCACTACAGGCTCAGCATTGTGCGTCTGTTCAGTTTTCCAAGGGAAATCTAAACCTTTTGATAGCTGGTTTTTTACACAGTGGCAATGAACTCAAGGGAAGCAGAGTCCTGTGCTTGGGACAGAGGACACAGTATCTATCTGCCCATTCTGATCACCCTCAAAAGGCAGCTACCAGAATTGTCAGCAGAGTGAATTCTGCGCCTTTCTACCTCCTCCCCCAGCTCGCAATATTGTTATTATATTGTTATTATTATTCTGAAGGAATGTTTTTATGTAGCAAAGGATGACCTTGAACTTTGAGGCCCTCTGCCTCTGCCTCCGAGCTGCACCACTCCGATAGGCTATGGTAGTCTAAGGAATGGGTGCTCTGCACAGGCTTGGGAAGCACTCTTGCCAACTCGGCTACTTCTCCAGCACACCCTTGCTTTCTTTTCAAGATTAAACAATTCTCTCTTAACCACAGGGCTGGAAAGCGGCACCATGGAAATGCTAGCTACCTATTCAGTGAGTAAATAAATAAATAACTAATGCCAGCAGGTGGAAAAGCTCGCCTGCAGTTCCTTAAGGAAGTTCTTCCCGGGAGCTGCCCTAAATTAGTTCACCCAGACCAGCAGCTCCTACAAATGAGAGGGAGAGAGAGAGGACATGGGAGACTCGACCTCCAGAGCTCACTGTGTGGGAATGGTGAGGTGTATCAGGTACCAGAAACTGACCTGAAGGAATGGGGAGGTGGCTCCGCCATTTACAGCATTTTTCGGCTCTTCTAGGGCAAGAGCAGTTCCCGGCACCCACATCAGACAGTTCGCAACTGCCCGCAACTTCAGCTTCAAAGATTTGACAGTCTTCTGGCCTCCATGGGCACCCAAATATGTGTGGCGCGCGCACACACACACACACACACACACAAATATAAAACTCGAATGTATTAAAACTGGGCAAGAGCTGTGAGAAGGCAGAAGGCAACAAAGAAAGCACAGGGTCATTGGAACTAACAGAGGCGTGCAGGAGGCTTGGGGATGTGGCTGAGATTGAGACAGCAAGGTCTCTGTACTGGTTGGTTTCGTGTGTCAACTTAACACAAGCTGGAAAGGAGAAAGGAGCCTTCGTTGAGAAAATGTCTCCACGAGACCCAGCTGTAAGGCATTTTCTCAACTACTGATCAAGGGGGGAGGACCCAGCCCATTGTGGGTGGTGCCATCCCTGGGCTGGTGGTCTGGGTTCTATAAGAGAGCAAGCTGAGCAAGCCAGGGGAAGCGAGCCAGTAAGTAACATCCCTCCATGGCCTCTGCCTCAGCTCCTGCTTCCTGACCTGCTTGAGTTCCAGTTCTGGCTTCCTTTGGTGATGAACAGCAAAGTGGAAGTGTGAGCTGAATAAACCCTTTCCTCCTCAGCTTGCTTCTTGGTCATGATGTCTGTGCAGGAATACAAACCCTGAGTAAAACAGTCCCTGTACCACTTAGGTAAAATTATCTGATCTCCATAAAGGGCTTTGAAATTTAAGAAGGAAGAAGGAAGGGGGAGGGTGGAGGGGTAGGTGTGTGTGTGTGGGGTGTGGGTGTGTGGGGGGTCAGATGATGACATGGACCTGGTAAGTAGCTGGCTTCAGGAGGAGATGAGGTAAACAGGAACGAAATCATGCCCAGTGTGCCCAGAGAACCTGTCTAGAACTGGGCTCGGCAACACATACCTGCAATCCCAGCAGTTAAGAGGCTGAGACAGGAAAGTCAGGAGTTCAAAATCACCATTGGAGGGGTTGGGGATTTAGCTCAGTGGTAGAGCACTTGCCTAGCAATCGCAAGGCCCTGGGTTCAGTCCCCAGCTCCGAAAAAAAAGAAAAAAAAAACATCACCATTGGCAACACACTTAGCTCCAGGTCAGCTTGGACTTGCCAAGACACCCTGTCAGACAAACACCTCAGACCAAAAAGAAACACTCAAGAGAAACAGGGCCTGAGTCTTTTCAATAGACAGAACAATACTCCAAATCAAAGAGTAAATAAACAATCCCGTTTGACACATTGTAGCGAGGCTGCTGTTGTTTGCAAAGACGAAGGAAAAGAAAAAGAAAAAAAGAAAAGCGAAGGCATTAAACCAGAAAGAAATTCTGGTTTGCAACTAATCACCAACGTGGCTGTCAGCCACAAAACCCGGAGACAGAAGAAAGACACCTTCCACGCACTACCGGTAAACTGTCCATTTAGAGTTGTGTGACCTGAGTCGTTATCTCCCAAGAATGAGGAAGAGATTTTCAGAAAACTGAAACAGTGGAGGGGACTGAGGCATGAAGCACTGAGGGGGAAAACAGCTCTGTAGGCTGTGACTTTGCTCAACTTCTGGGCACAGAGGGAGGAAAACGCTTCCCCGAGGTAAGAAAGGGGATTAAACAGAAATGTGTTAGGTAATAAAGGCTTTTTTCAGGGCCAACAGAGATAAGATCTCAGGTAAGATATCTCTCCTTTAGTGACAGGGGTCACTTGTTGGGGGGGGTGGGATAAGAGGGGAGGAGGTGGCTCTGATAACCAATGCAAGAGGAAATACTTCACATTTATCGAGGGGAAGGGACTCTGGTCTTAGAGAGGAGGGATCTCTGAGGTCCCTCAGCAGATCTATAAGTCCATAAAGCTGCATTTAGCTGGCCATGATGGCACTTGGGAGGCAGAGGCAGGAGGAGCTGTGAGTTCAAAGCCAACCTGGTCCACATTTTGAGTTGCCAGGGGTACACAATGAGACCCTTGTTTGATTGTTTTTACGAGAGAGAGAGAGAGAGAGAGAGAGAGAGAGAGAGAGAGGGGGAGGGGCCATAATTTGGAATATTCTAGAAGTCTAGAACCTTAGGGAAGGTTCTCGTAGATCAGGATTTGAAGCCCACACCCTCTGTGAGTTAGTGGGTTCATACAACTTGAGATAACATCCCAGTTACAATTCTGGGGGCTGCATTTTGTCTAGGAGTCAGGTGAGCAGGTCAAACAGACTCGGGCAGTGTGCTTGTCAATTTTATATCATCTTGACACAAGCCATAGTTATTTGAGAGGAGGATCCTCAGTTAGGAAAACGCCTCTGTAACATAGGCTGTAGGCAAGTCTGTAGGACATTTTCTTAATTAGTGATTGATGGGTGGAGGGTCCCGCCCACTGTGGGCGGAGCCATCACTGGGCTGACAGGCAGACTGAGCAAGCCAAGTGAAGCAAGACAGTAAGCAGCACTGCCCCATGGCCTCTGCATCAGCCCCTCAAGGTTCCTGCCCTGGTTGAGTTCCTGTCCTGACTTCTTTCAATAATGAACAGTGATGTGGGCTCTTAAACCAAATGAACCCTTTCCTCCCCAAGCTGCTTGGGTCATGGTGTTTATATCACAGCACCAGTAACCCCAAGACAGGCAGCAAGTGCCTTTCCCTGCTGAGCCATCCCGCAGGCCCACATAGACAGACATACGGACATACAGACATACAAACACACACATAATGTATATGGGTCTTAATGCTTGACGGCATGCCAGTTGTTAAACAGGCAAAAGGAGGAGTCAGAGATTGTATAAGTCCAGAACTTGGGAGGTAGGGAAGGGAACATGAGTTGTTTAAGGCCAGTCTATGCTACCCAAGATTGGGAGGGTTCAAGGAACCTTGCTCTGAGAGCCCAGGAAAAGATACTACCCTACTCCTCACTTGCACGAGTCCAGAAAATTACCCCTGGCGACCAAGCCCCAGTGCTTTTGGAAATGGGGAACAAAGAGAACACACATGGTACCTCCCACCTGAGCCATTTCCCGGACACCATTTGTGTCACTCAGCCTTACAATACCATTTAACCTAGCCCTGGTCTCCCGCCTTTGAGTTCAATGTAATCACATAATAGAGTTTAAAAAAAAAAATCCAGCATTAGCTTCCTAGGCAGTGGGAAATTAGCTCATGATGTGGAATAGGAAGGAAAAAAAAAAAAAAAAAAAAAGAAACCACTGGAAAGTCTTATCAGACTTAAAGCCTTTGGATCTAAGTTCCTGGGAGGGGGCACACGTATGCTATCTGTACACACATGCATTCAGGGATGGCCACTAAGGCCAGAGGAGTCCAAGTGTCCTGCTTCGCTACTCTGCCTTATTCTCCAAGACAGGGTCTCTCACTGACCATGGAGCTAGGCTGGTGGCCAGCAAGCTTCCTGTCTTTCCTCTCCCCCTTAACCCTACCTACAGCTTAGGGTTCCAGAAGCCAGCTCCTTATATAGACACTGAGGATTTGAACTCTGATCTTGATGTTTGCACAGCAAGCTCTCTGAGCCACGAAACCCAGGAGACCATTCGGTATAGCTAGCCTAGACATCCACCAACATCTCTAACTCTTAAGGGAACGCTTCACCTTGTGAGACAGAAGACATGGATGGCTTCACAGACCGGAGGCAAACCTGGAGTCAAGAGCTGATAAGACCAACATTTCCCCCTCCCGGCTGTGGTTTCACTGATGGCCACCCAGGAGCTGCCTCTGACGCGTCTGCCTTTGGGGGCCCCTTCGAGGCTGCTCAAAGCTCGTGTTTCCAATCAAGATTTATTCTCCACAGAGATCTCAGGAATTTAGTGGTGTAGCATTTACAGCTTCAATGTAAAGACATTTGTGCCGCCTATAACTGTCTCTGGAAACAAGATAGACTTTTAAATAAACACAGCTCTCTTTTTCCTCTGACTTACCGACCCCCACCACACACACCCGTAAGGTGGAACCTCTTATAATTAGAGCTGGGATATGGGAAGGAAAGTGCAGATGAGATAAGGAACAAGGTTGGAGATTAGCCTGTTTCTTGACACAGATCATAAGCTCAGACCTCTGGGAAAAAAAAATCAGTCAGCCGGTGACTTTTCAGGCTTTCTTTGACTCAAGCCTTCTAGTAATGGAAGTTGACGTCATCTTTCCACTGTGGCTTCAAAGCTGCACCATTCATGACCGTAGCTAAATCATCCTATTAATCGTTTACAAAGTCTAAATAGACTGAGCATGGTAAAACACACAGGTCTCTCGGTTTCTTACTCTAGGCCTGCTTGCTTATTTATGTATTTATTTATTTTGTTTTTGTTGCTGCTGTTTTGGGTGTTTGTTTGAGACAGGGTTTCTCCGTGTAGCCCTGGAACTCACTCTATAGACCAGACTTGGAGAGATCCACCTGCCTCCGCCTCCTGAGTGCACAGCAATTGCTGGGCGCCCAGTGTAGCTTTTAACCTTTAAGATTCTTTGATGTCCGGACCCTGCTAGGTGTGGAGGCGCTACATAGTAGCACTTGGGAGGTTGAGGGAGGAAGATGGACAACTGAGGCCTGCACTACATTGGGAGGCTTCAAAAACAAAGAAGAGGGGTGGGGCCAGAGAGGATGGCTCAGTTGTTAAGAACACCCGCTGATCTTCCAAAGGACCAGGGTTCAATTCCCAGCACCCACGTGGCAGCTTACAACTGTCTGTAACTCCAGTTCCAGAAGATCCGACACCCTCGCATGAATGCACATAAAATAAAATAAATTATTAAACAAACAAACAAAACCACGAAGAAGGGCTGGAGGTGTAGCTCAGTTGGTAGGCTGCTTGCCTAGCATGTGGGGTTCTAGCCACAGCACCATGTGACCTGAGTGTACATGCCTGGAATCCCAGCACTCAGGAGTTGGGTCATCCTTGGCCACATAGTGAGTTGAGGCCATCCTGGGACAAAAGAGGCACTGTGTGTGACAAACGAGCAGACAAATATACACTCCCCGCCACTAAGCACAAGTCATATGAGAGATACAGAATCTAGGCTGAGGGAGACAACTTGTCCACAAGTGTTGTTGGGACAACGGGACAGCTGTAGGTAAAAAAACAAAGTGAAATCTTTACCTCATATTATATATTTAAAAAAAAAACTAATCGCATACGTAAATTTAAGATCTAAAAGTATAAAACTAACGGGCGGGGAGGTATATACACAGGAGTGGACATCTGTGACTTAATTAGGCTTTCCTGGAAATGACAAAATACACATACAACAAAAGGAACAACTGCGCCCTGGAGATATGGCTGCCAGGGACAGCACTGGCCGCTCTTTCAGGAGACCCAGATTCAGCACCCAGTACCCACTCAAACCACCCGTATTTCCAGTTCCAAGGGATCGGACACCCTCTTCTGGCCTCTGCAGGTATACACAGTGCACACACATACAGGCAGGCAAACACTCTTACACATAAGAGAAAAAGGAATAATCCTGTAAGAATAAAACAAAACTTCATGGAATACCCTGTGTGCATCAGAAACTGTTATCGAGAAAAGTGAGAGAAAAACAAACCACCTCGGGGTTGGGGATTTAGCTCAGTGGTAGAGCGCTTGCCTAGGAAGCGCAAGGCCCTGGGTTCCGTCCGTCCGTCCCCAGCTCCGAAAAAAAAGAAAAAAAGAAAAAAAGAAAACAAAAACAAAAACAAAACACACACACTTCAGCCAAGGAGAAAATGTTTTCAAGGCGTGGATCTGTTAAGGAATTTACCACAGGGTATGAGAGAAAAGATAAAAGTAAACCAGGCCCGGGGAAATAGTCAGTAAAGCGCTTGAAGGACTTAGATTTAGGAGGGGGATAAAAGCCTCCATTGGTAATACTTGCTTGCAATTCCAGAGCTGGGAAGGCAGAGACAGGAGGATTCCCAGTGGTCAGTGGTCAGCCACGCTAGCTTGTTGTGCAAGGTCCTGACCAAAGGGAGACCCTGTCTCAAAACAAGGTGGACGGTGAACATTAAAACTTGTCCTGGGGGCTGGGGATTTAGCTCAGTGGTAGAGTGCTTACCTAGGAAGCGCAAGGCCCTGGGTTCGGTCCCCAGCTCCGAAAAAAAGAACCAAAAAAAAAAAAAAAAAAAAAAAACTTGTCCTGTAGCCTCTGTCCACACAGTCGTGACTTGTCCACTCCCTACAGCAACATGCACAGCCACACATGCACACTCATATGCACACAAGCAAATCATTTTTCCAAACAGCAAAGGATTTAAATAGACATTTCTCAAAACACACACACACACACACACACACACACACACACACAGAGGAAAATTGTTCAGTGTTTTTGGTCACCAAGGCAAAGCGAGCCAAACTCACAATGGTAAATCACTTCATACCCAACAGGGTTGCTAGACTCAAAGTACATCTTGGTGAGAAATGAAACTCCCACGTCCTTCACGGGATACCCAGTAATCCGCCTGCTTTGGGAACAGTCTATTAAAGTCTCAAGACATTAAGCTGAGTCACCTTATGTGATTCCATTCCTTTAGCTAAAAGAATCAAAAAGAACATGTCTTTTGAAGAAGTTGGTCCAGTAAGGTTCACAGTAGCTTTATTCATAATGGTCAAAATACAGAAGCAACTCTGGCAGCTGGTGAATGGATAAACAAAACCTTGTATACGAGGAGACGGAATAGCGCTTGACTACAAAACTAGTAAAATACACACTATGCAGCATGAATATATCTTTTGATTTCAATTGGAGTCCTGTGTGTGTGTGTGTGTGTGTGTGTATGTGTTGTGCATGCGTGTGCCATGTATACATGGAGAAGTCGGAGGTTGACTTCAGATGTCTTCCTCTACTGTGTTACACCCTGTTTTTTTTTGAGACAGGGTCTCTCTCTCATTAGACCTGGAGCTCATCAATGGGTCAGTAAGCCTAGTGATCCCCTTGTCTCTCCCCGATAGCTCTTGGGTTCCAGGTACACGCCACCTCACCCAGCTTTTTATGTGGGTGCTGGCGATCTGAACCCAGACTCTCATGCTTGTGCAACAAGCATTTCATGGACCGCATGAATGATTCTTGGAAGCATGGTGCTAAGTGACAGCCATCGAGGAGTAAGGAACATGGGGAGAACTCCATTTGCGTGTAACACGCAGAGCAGGCAAATCCACAGAGATGGAAAGTAGGTTAGCAATTTCCCCTTAAACAGACGAATGGGGAGAATGGGGAGTGACTGCTCGCAGGTGCAGTCTCTTTAATGAGGTAAAGTTCTAATTAGCTAATGGGGATAGTTTTTCCAAACCTATAATCATCTATGATCCTCTGAATTGTACACCTTACAAAAGGTCAACTTTACAAAAGAGTCATATCTCAATAAAACCAGGAATCTGTGCCTGGCACTATAAACTTGGTCACAAAATCATGCCTAGGGTGGACATAGTCCGTGGGGGTGAGCCTACTATTGTTACTTTGCTAAATGGATTTGCTACTGTACTTCAGCCCTGAGTGGGACATCAGCAACACTGTTTCCAAGGCACAAGAAACTGTGGAGAGGGGGAAGGGCCACAGGACAGGGAAGAGAGCTTCGAAACGCTGTGTCCTGAATGTGACATGGCTGTTATTCCTACAACCCCACAGCAGCCGTGCCTACTTGCTTAACGAATGCCCAAAACTATTCCACTACAGCTCAAAAGGCTCCACCCCTCCTTAAGGAGCCATAGGTAGTTAATAGTGGCTGGGGTTGGGTGTCCTTTTCCTTAATGGTGTAGCCCATGCTCAGTTGCCCTAGCTCAATAACCCCTTCCCCATGCTCACACAGGCACCCCTTACAAAGGGCACACACTGCCAGTCCCTCATCCTTTAAAATTAATTCTAACTAGGCTAAGAGTAAAATGATCTAGAGACAGATTCTTTTTTTGTTTGCTTTTTCTTTTTTGTTTTGTTTTGTTTTTTCCAAGACAGGGTTTCTCTGTGTACCCTGGCTGTCCTAGAACTTGCTCTACAGACCAGGCTGGCCTCAAGCTCAAGAGATCTGCTTGCCTCTGCCTGAGAAATGCTGGGATTAAAGGCGTGTGCCATAACCACCAGGCCAGAGAGATTCATTTAGCTTAAAGGATGTTTGCTAAGATGTCTTCGAGGAAGAAAACAAACACACATGTGACCGTTGTAGTCTGTATGCTTCTGGGGTATGGTGTGGCCATTAAGGGGCCCCGAGAGTTGGTTCAGTGGGTAACGGCACTTGTACCCACATGGCAGCTCACAGCTGACTCTAACTGCACCTAACGCTCCCTTTTGGCTTCCTCAGGCAGCAGACATACTTGTGGTGCCCAAACAGGCATGCCGGCAAAACACCTGCCACAGAAAATAACAAAATAAATATTTTTTAAAAGACAAAAGCAAATTGGTCAGGGAGAATACGATATATAATACTTATGCATTATGTACATTCATGTAATAAAGGATATTTTAAAAGGTGGAATTTTTAAAATTCATATAATAAAAATGCTTTAATGCCTTGAGTAAGGGCGTCACACATGGTGGTGCACTCCTTTAGTCTCAAAACTCCCAAGGCAGACACACATAGGTGGGTCTCTTCTATTTCTAGGTTAGCCTGGTCTACATAGTAAGTTTCGGTGTAGCCAGGGCTACATGATGAGACCCTGTCTCACAAAATCAGACCAAAAAAAAAAAAAGGTGGGAGGAATAAGAAATAAGTGAATGAAGAAAAGAAACAGAAAAAAAGAAAGGGGTTGGTTGGGGAGCAAATATGATCAAAGTACATCATATAAAATTATGAAAGTATATAATTTTTAAAATATACACAGAAGGTTGGGGAGCTGGTTCAGTGGTTAAGAGCGCCTGCTGCTGTTGCCAAGGACCAGAGTTCAGTTCCCAGCACCCACTGCGGGTGGCTCACAACTACCTGGAACTCCAGCTCCAGGAGAACTGATGCCTCTGACTAGTGAGGACACCTGGGCCCATGTGTGCAATCCTGTTCACAGACACAGGTGACACACAACTAACAATGAAATAATCTTTAAACAAATGGGGATAACCACCTATGGGAAAAGGTATTCGGTGTCAGCAAGAAACAGGGTATGTGCTTGCTTCGGGAGCACAAAGAGTAAAATTGGGCAGATACAGCGAAGATTAGCATGGTCCCTGCACAAGGATGATGAGCAAATTCAATTGTGTTTTCCTTTTAATTCAGTCGAGGATCCCAGTCCACTTGGGGTGAGCTTTCCTATCACAATTAACCCAATCAAAAAGTCCCTCGGAAGATACAGCCAGCGGCTTGTTCCTAGGTGATTAGATTGTGTTCAGCGGACAATCCACTCTCCACCATAGCCACAGTAAGAAAGAGTTGTTCATGTTTTTTAAAAATTATGGATAAGTAGGGTATAACTCATGAAATTCCAGGACAGTGTACCCCAAAACGCAGATAATGGCTCACCATAGAACAGTAGGGCCCCAGCGATTCTTTGTGCTGGAATTGTCCCACTAATTTCAAGGCATTGGCAATCCCCAGCCTGCATGGGGCATTAGCCAAGCAGTAGAATCCCCTGCATTACGACAATTACCACTTCACTACGCTCCCCACTTTAGATGCAGAAGGGCACCACACCTGCGTGTGTCTGTGTGTGTTGGCGGAGGTGGGGGGGCGGGGTGGAGGTGGGGGTGGACAGTTCATCTCTTGAAAGCTTCTTTTTCCTCACTGGCTGGCCTCTTTTAGTTTTTTCCTCTAAAGACCTCTGTGAAAGGGAAATGACCCCTCCCTCTTTTGCAAAGGGCTGACAAGATGGTGATTTAGATGCCAGCCTTCAGTCCACCCAATCCGTGTGGCCGAGGCTAACTTTGCTCGTGCGGTTAAGTAAATAAAAGGGGACTTAACACCATTGCATGGATGCCACTTCATTTGAAAGGCACCAATACCAGGAAGGATTCAATTAACCGAGACTGACATTGTTGCAATCTCCTTGATTCTGTTTCAAGTGCTGGTGATAGTTACAAGATTGCGGCATCCTCCCATTCACACAGGTCACGCACTGGGCTGTTACTAGCTTGTAACAAAACTGCAAAAGAAACCCCTATAATTTGGTTTCGACATAGTTACCATGGCACAACCTCGAGTGCTAGTAGGTTGAGCTACAGGCACTGACCCTGACCCCGGCAGCCAATTATTTCATTTTTTAAAGGTTCAAACAGAAGTCATTTTTTGTAACGAAGGGAAGTAGGTATGTCTTAAGGAATGGGATGGCAGAGTCAGAAACACACCCAGGGTCCTCCATCTGCAGACAATCACCATACTTCATGATATTAAAAAAACAGCCGCATCTCCATCCAGATGCTAACTTGTGAACAAGTAAGTATCTCAGGATAAAGCATGTGGGGCTAGAGAGATGGTTCAGAGGTTAAGGATGCTCACTGTTCGGGACTGGAATTCGGTACCCATGTCAGGTGGTTCACGGGTATGTGAAACACCAGACCCAAGGGACCCAATGCCCTCTTCTAGCCACTGCGCGCGCGCGCGCGCGCACACACACACACACACACACACACACACACACACACACACACGGCAGGGGGGGCACAATCAAAAGCATGCATGGGCAGAAAGAGGAAGGGAGAGGTGTTACAGCGTGTGATGTATGTCAGCATGTTCCTGAGTGTGCGTGTGCACAGGTTAGCACCTTGTATTCAGTTTGTTTGAGGCAGGTTTCTTTGTTGTTTGAAGCTACATATACTACGGGCGAGCCAGCCTGAGAGTTTCTGGAGAGCCTCCTCCTCTTGTCCCACTGCAGGAGTGTCAACGTCACAGACACACCCTACCGAGTCTGGCTTGTCATGGGTTCTGGGGAATCTGAATTCAGTCCCTCACATGGCATATCATTTCAGGTGATCCTCAGCACTTTGAATTCGCACGGTCCTCCTTGCTTGCACACAAATGGCACGCGCCACCGATGACAACGTGAAGCAGCAGAGCTCTGAGGGGAGGTGCCCTCAGAATGTTCGCAAATAACATAAATCTATGCTCTTTAGCCAGCTGGATAGATAACGGGGAGATCAACTACTGTGCCTCGTCCTGTTAGCCAGACCCAGAAGCATGTTCACCGTCCAGTGCAGGGGTGAGGAAACACTGGAAATCCTGCAAAACTGACACAGCATCTGTCTTAGTTATAGCTCTACTGCCATGAACAGAAACCATGACTAAGGCAACTCTTATAAGGACATTTAATTGGGGCTGGCTTACAGGTTCAGAGGTTCAGTCCTTTATCATCAAGGCAGGAGCATGGCAGCGTCCAGGCAGGCCTGGTGCAGGAGGAGCTGAGAGTTCTATATCTTCATTCAAAGGAAGCCAAGGAGCAGAGTGTCTTCCAGGAAGGGTCTCAAAGCCCACACCCCACATTACACACTTCCTCCAACAAGGCCACGCCTCATAATAGTGCTGCTACCCAGGTCATGCATATTCAAACCACCAAAGCAGCCATGCAAATTAGGGCTGGAGGGATGGCTCAGTGCTCTTGCTGAGCAGTGAAGAGGACTGGGAGTTTGGATTCCAGGGCTACCATGTAACAAGCTGGCAATGCCCCTGCACACATACCTGTAACCCAGGTCAGGAGGGCATGGAGGCAGGAGGGCCACTGGCTTCTAGCCTAGCTGAGAAAATGCAAGCCCCTAGATTCGGGGAGAGACCCTGCCTCAAAGAAATAGGGAAAGTGACAGAGGACACACTAGGCCTCTTCATTCACACACACATGCACATATACCCACCCACCCTCCCACACACATGCACACACACATCAATAAGTAAACTTTAAAAAAAGTGTAAACAGCAGACCACACATAATGAGGATAAAGTATAAGAGGAGGTTTTTTATTTTTATTTTTTAAATGGAAAGACAGACTGGAGAGATGTCTAAGTGGTTAAGAGCACTGGCTGCTCTTCCAGAGGTCCTGAGTTCAAATCCTAGCAACCACATGGTGGCTCACAGTCATCTGTAATCTGATGCCTCTTCTGCTGTGTCTGAACACAGTGACAATGTACTCATATACATAAAACAAACAAATATCTTTAAAAAATGTTATGAAGTGGAAGGACTAGAACAATAAACCAATTTTTAAAATTATATTTTCCTTATTTGAGAGAACATACCAGGTACTCCGTGTACAGGAAGAAAAGATCTTCACACAAAGCCTTGTCACTATGACGGTTATACAGAAAAAGAACATTCTAATGGGATGGGGAGATGAGTTGGAATTAACCTTTTCTTTTGAGAAAGGTTCTCATTCAGCACAGGCTACCCTGGAACTTATATAACCAAGGATGACCTTGAACTCCTGACCTCTACTTACATCTAAGTTACCCTATGGGTCAGTCAGTCGTGAGGTGTTTGCCAAGTCATAGGTCAACTGGTACTGGTCTAGCCCAAGCCACCTGATGGCTATCATGGAAAACAGGCAGGGCTGAACTTCAGTGGTGCATGTATTGTTTTTCTCTTGCTGTGATAAAGCACATGACCATGGCAACTTATAGAAGAGTTGATTTGGTTAGGCCCCATAATGGCAGAGCTAAGGTATGGTGACAGAGGCAGGAAGTTTGAGGTCTCACATCTTCAACCTCAAGCAGAAACAGAAAACGGGCATTGGGAATGGCCCCAGGCTAAAACTCACCTCAGGTGCATCCTGCAGCAAGGCTACACCTTCTAAGACTCCAAGTTGGGAATCAAATTTTCAAATATCTGAGACAACAGGGGACGTCTTACTCAAACCATCATGGTCTAAGACACCAAGGCTTCATCCTTTTCAGAGCACAGTTTCTAAGATCAGCAACAAACAAACAAACAAGAAGCAGTACCACGAACAACTTATTCAGAGACAGCGAGGTGGCTCAGCAGTGAGGTACTGATGGGGAAGACCCTTCAATCCCAGGGACCAACGTTGCACTGAGAACTGATCCCCCTCATACTGACCTCTGATTTCCACACCCATGCCTGCCAGATAAACAGAATAAAATAAGAAATCTCCAAGAGATCTAAACACGGCTACCATCAGGTATAGAGACAGAGAGAGAAATTTGCATTTTCCTGCCGGAAACATGATTTGGCTATTTATTTACTTACTTACTTTGGTATTTTTTGAGACAGGGTTTTTCCGTGTAGCTCTGCCTATCCTAGAACTCACTCTGTGAACTAGACAGGCCTTGAACTCACAGAGATCCACCTGCCTCTGCCTCCCAAGTGCTGGGGTTAAAGGCGTGTGCCACCACTGCCAGCTCAGGGATGATTTGACTCCTATGTTTGATTCCCAACACTCATGTAGAAATCTGTGTTGGTACATGTCTATAATGCCGGGGTTCGGGGTTTGAGACAAGTGGATCTCAGAGGCTCAACTAAACGCTCAGGTTCAGTGAGAGATTATATCGCAAAAACTAAGGTGGAAGGCTGGTAAGACAGCTCCATGGATAAAAATGCTTGCCACCTATTCTGACAACGTGCTTCGAATCCCAGGGATAACCTGGCAGAAGGAGTGAATAGACTGCCATTGTCCTCTGACCTCCACGGGCCACACCCCCTCCCAAAGAAGGGAAATATGAAGACATTCGCAGGTCTCTCTCAGGAATCCACCACACCAGGATGAACATAGCCACGCATGCCCACACATACACCAAAACCCAAAACCGTACTAAGGAGCTAGCTCTCCGCAGCCTATAGACCCATGACAACCCATGAACGGTAGATGAAGGGTCCTTTACAGTTCTATTGCTTTCATGTTTTCTGAAAGTGCGTCACAGAGAGCACGCAAAGTGGTGGTGGTCTGAGCCACCCCGCAGAAGCCCCAGCTCAGTCTCTTGAGCGTCTATTTGCTTTGCTGGAGCAGGAGAGCTTGCCAACTCCCTCACTCATAGAGCAAATATTTGTAGAGCTCTTTACTCCAGGTCAGGCCTTGCTCTGTGTCTGTATAGGGCTGCAGATACCCTCAGGGCTGCCTGGGCTAACCACTTTGGAGATGAGCTAAGCCAACACTTTCCCAACTTTCTGTGGAAGCTGATTGGGTGGGTCTGGGGTGCATCTGCGCACGCTCCAGCAAGCTCCTGTCATCCACACAGGGACTGCTGAAGGTTTCTCAGAGGGTTCATGTACGCCTCAGTCACTGTACACCACGACCCCCTCCCCGCCCCCTGCCCCTCTAGCTTTCATTTGGGCTGGATTTGAGTTTTACAAAAGCTTCCTTGGGTCCGAGATACAACAGAAGGGGGACTCCTATTAGACTATGGGAGTCGACACTCCTTAGCAGATAAGAGTAGAAAGCAAGAAAAAGGTAGGCGTGGGTTTGAATCTCAGCTCCACCAACACTATAAACTTCCTTCCCCTCTCTGAACCTCAGTTTCCTCGCGTGTAAAATAAGCTTACTTGCAACTACCTTCACAGGAGAGCGCTTCAGGGACCACACAAACTCAGAAGCCTCTTCAGGACTGACACCCTGGCAGAGGGCGAAGACAATAGATCGTGGCCGCCACAAGTAGTCAACAGAACTCCAGGCGGAAGGCCCGGCTTCCCAGGAACAGCATGTACAAGCCCAGCCTCCCTCCGAGGCACGTGCCCAGCCCCCACCAGGATGTACTCGGGTCCAGTACAGCGGTTCTCAAGATCTCAAGGAGTCCGAGATTCTCAGATTTATTCAGGGAAATGTTCTTGATTCATCTCAATTTGACTACAGGAAGACAATTATGAAAAAGTTCTCTCCTTTATAACTCAGGAAAACGTTAAGAACTGGGGGTGCGGCTCAGAGGTCGAGCATCCGACTGGCGCGTGAAGCTCTGGGTTCCAGCCCAGCACTTTGGAAGGGTCAGTTTGAGAAAAGCTTTGTTTTTAGGGGCCCATGCACGTGGAGATCAGGTGAGGTAGGCCCTAGGTATTCTGGACACCCATGATCAATAAATGCCCACCAAAGTATCAGGAAAGGTCATCACCGTCGAACGAAAACAGCAAAAGCTGGGATGCCTCCCACAACAGACATCCTGAGGGTCACGACCCCGGTCCCCAAGATAGCCTCAGGTGAAAGAACCTGGATGTGAGTTTTACACTTTACAAAGAAGTCGAAGCTGAGCTCAAGAGTGTTCCCGGAGCCCGCGGGAAGACCGGAGCCAGCTCGGTGGGCGGAGCTGGAGGCGCGCGAGCTAGCCGAGTCCACCTGCTTCCCTCCACCCGGCCCAGCCCGGCCCGGGCGGGCCCGACACTTACGATCTCAGCTATGATCAGGAGCCCTGGCGGGGTGCGGAGGAACTCTCGGTCGTAAGCGAAGCTGCTGCTGGTGGTAGAGAAGTTCTCCGCGAAGGAGCTGGAAGTGGTAGTGACCGTGTGCGAGCGCGCGCGCTGCTGCTCTTCCATGGTCGCGCCGGGAGCTGGCCCGGGTCCCCGGGGACCCTACCCCCACAAAATGAGTTCCCTGGGCTCAGGGTCGCAGGCCAGAGAATCGCGGCTGATGGGAAGCGGGCAAACCCGGGTGATTCCCCAGGGTCAGGTCAGCGAGTGTCCCCACACGTCGACGCGCGCACTCCGGGTTTGCTCCAGGACCCGGGAGCGGGATCGCTGGCGACCCGTGGCTGCGGACAGCGGGGGAGGGGAAAAGGGGAGGGGCGTAGACAGGGCGGGTGAGGGCGGGCACTCGGGGACCTCCCCTCGGGGGCGCCGCCGCGCGGCCACAGCACCTGTCTCCCGCGGACTGAGAGCTCTCCGGGTCGCTAAGGGTGAGCGGCACCTCCTGGTCGCACTTCTCCAAGCTCCGGCCGCAATCAGGCTCCGCCCACCTAGGGCCACCAGACTTGGACCAGCTTCCTCCCACCTGGCCGGACTGGCAACAACAGGGCCTCTTAAGGAAACCCAGGCCTCCAGGGACGTGGCGGCTCCCGGACTCAGACAACCAGGCGGATGGGGGAGGGAGGCTAGAATTGTGACCTAACCAGACCTAGACCGGGGATCGATGAGAGGCCACTCGGACAGCCCTCACCCACTCCGCTGCAGCTGCCACCAAAGCCAGGCTCTGTTTCCTGCCTCTCCTGTTGGAAACAATTTGAGGAACCAACTTAATCGCCCGGGAATGAGAGCGAGACGTCTCCAGGGACTCTCCACAGCTTTGGCGAGGATTAACTGGAGCACGGAAGAGGAAGGGAAGGTGGGGAGATGTTCGGGGTTCCTGGTCAAGATGTATCATTATGACGGATCTCATTAGGTTTGGAGCGGGGAGGAAAACTTATTTCAAACTTGAAAGGAACCGTCTGTGCAAAGTGATGTTTATGACAAGCCAGCTGTGTTTCTTGGGGTCAAGGAGGAATGGATAGACATCTCATTGGGCAGCTGTGTGCCAGTCAGGTGAGGGCTGCACTGAACCCTGGGTACTTGTGTAATTAGCATGAAGTTACTGGGTCTGCTCTACTGGACCTCAGTGGTATCACCCGTGTTTCAAGACAGACTTTAATGGACGATGGACATCTGGCCAATAGGATCTGCTTCCCTGCGCCTGTCCCCCTTCCTGTTTTGTGAAGAGTGACAATAGACAATTAATCTGAGCCCACCAGCTGAGTTTTGACTCAAAGCGAAGGCATATCAGATTTTAAAAGTTGTCAGAAGGTGCATCCTGTAGGTGGATCCAAAAAGAAAGCACAATCAGCAAGCTAATAGGAGTTAGTTATGGAAGATGGTAGTGGTGCCTTCAAGAGGCAGAGGCAGGCAGATCTCTGAGTTCAAGGCCAGCCTGATCTACAGAGTGAGTGCCAGGACAGCCAGAGATACACAGAGAAACCCTGTCTTGAGGGGTGGGGGCGGGAAGAGTTTAAACCTGGAGCATCCCTAGGAAAACTCTGGGGTAAAGCGTTTCAAGGATATGCCAATAATTTCAGTGTGATGGCTCATACCTATAATCTCATTAGTGGGGGAGCTGAGGCAGGAGGATAGCGTTCAAAGCTAGCTTAAAGTTATAGGGTGAGTCCCTGTCTCAAACAATAGTCTGTGCTACATAGGGAGCTCAGCCTGGATACAGAAACCCTATCTCAAAATAAAGTTCGAGGTCATTTTGGGCTCCACAGAGTGGTTGACACCAGGCTGGGCTACATAGTGAGACTCGCTCTCCCTTCCCATTCCCAATGAAATAAAATTTTTCCACAAGGCACCACCTACTTGCCACCATATGAATCAAGTAGAGCTGGGATTAAAGGCTTGGACCACCATGCCTTCACTTATTTATTTGTTTGTATTTCATGTGCACGGTAGTGTCAGATCCCCCCTGGAACTGGGGTTACAGACCTTGTGGACTGTCATGTGGGTGCTGGGAATTGAACTCACATCCTCTGGAAGAGTAGCTAGTGCTCTTAACCACTGAGCCACCTCTCCAGCCTCGGGAATTCAACTTTTTTTTTTTTTTAAAGATTTATTTATTGTATATGAGTACACTGTAGCTGTCTTCAGACACACCAGAAGAGGGCATCGAATCTCATTACAGATGGTTGTGAGCCACCATGTGGTTGCTGGGATTTGAACTCAGGACCTCAGGAAGAACAGTCGGTGCTCTTAACCACTGAGCCATCTCTCCAGCCTTTTTTTTTGGTTTTTTTTTTTTTGTTTGTTTTTGTTTTTTGGTTCTTTTTTTCGGAGCTGGGGACCGAACCCAGGGCCTTGCGCTTCCTAGGTAAGCGCTCTACCACTGAGCTAAATCCCCAGCCCCGGGGAATTCAACTTTTAGACTCCACAGAAGACCAAACTACTGAGGACAGAACCAGGAGGCTGAATGGGGATGAACCTCCAAAAACCGAGTGCTCAGAGAAATTGCTAGTGGGGCTTGGGGAGAGACGCAGGCATCTGGAGGAACCTGAGGCAGCAGGCACACCACACACCCAATACTGAAAACGTGGTCTCAGCAACTCTATTCATAATACAAAGGACACTCTCTGAGACCCGTGGGGCAGGATGGCTTTCAGAATTCTGGTTCTTCTTTATTTTTGGAAGGTAGACTAAGGGGCTGGAGAGTTGGCCCAGGCACAAACACAAGACTGTTCTGACAGAAGACGGGAGTTGGGTTCCCAGCACCCTTGTCGAGCAGCTGATAACCAACTGCAGCTCTAGGTCCAGAGGATGCAGCGCCCTCTTCTGGATTCCTCAGGGACCTGCACTTCATGTACGCTCACAAAGACACAGAAATGTACAAGAAATCTTTAAAAAAGTAAAAGAAAGGGCTGGAGAGATGACTCAGTGGTTAAGAGCACTGACTGTGCTTCAGAGGTCCTGAGTTCAATTCCCAGCAACCACAAGGTGGCTCACAACCATCTGTAATGGGATCCGGTGCCCTCTTCTGGTGTGTCTGAAGATAGCTACAGTGTGCTCAAATACATAAAACAAATAAACCTTTTTTAAAAACAAGTAAAATAAGTATATATGCCATTTTCTTTGTATGTGTGTGTGTGTGTGTGTGTGTGTGTGTGTGTGTGTGTGCGGATGAATGTGTGTGCATATGTGTGTGTAGGGGGCGAGTTTGTGGGAGTGAGTGCACGTGTATGAGGCCAGAGGAGTACATTCACTGTTGTGTTCTGTCACTGTGTTATTCCCTCGAGACAGGGTCTCCCACTGATCCTGGAGGTAGGCCGGAATCCAGCAAACCCAGTAATCCTCCTGTATCCACCTCTGATGGTGCTGGAGTTAAAGACAAGTTTGCGGCCAGACCGGCTTTTTATATGAACTCAGGTCCTGCAGCAAGTTCTCTTCTCTACCAACCATCTCCCCAGCTCCAACAGATGCACATACAGCGGATGACCCTGTGCAAGGTCCCAATCACAGGGACTAATTTTCTGTAGTGTATGTATGTATTGGGATTATCTATCACAGAATAACTGATTCTGAACACCAGCAGCTTCAAATCCCCATTTTATTTGCCCAGGAAACTGTTGGCTATGAATTGCAGCTAGACCTGGCAGGCAGGTCTTCAGTTCCTGTGGAGTTGGAGGCACACTCTCATCTGGGAACTGGCTGGGCTGGGTAATTGGAAAGGTGTCCCTCCCATAGACGCTACACTCACTGGGCTGGCTTTTCCATGAAGCTGGACTCCATTGCAGCATGGTGGGCTCTGTAGCTGCTGGCCACTAAGAGGGGCAAAAGCGATACATTAGTTACTTTTCTTGTTGCTTCAAGTATCTGACAAAGCTTAAAGAAGGGAGGGCTCACTGGGGTTCATAGTTTGAGAAGGATACAGTAGCCATAGCAGGAGAGGTCTGTTGGCAGGAGTGTGAGGAGCGGGACACAGCTGGCCACACTGTATCCACAGGCAGGAAGCAGAGAGAGGAGTGTGTGTGTGTGTGTGTGTGTGTGTGTGTGTGTGTGTGTGTGTGTGTTGCTCAGTTGACTTTCTCCATCTCATTCTGTCCAAGTGTCAGTGTTTCTGTGCCACCCATGTTCACAGAGAGTCTTCTCAGTTTCGTTAAACCTCCCAGTAAACTATTCCTCAGACACACCCAGAAGTGTGTCTCCTAGGTGATTCAAATCCAATAAAGTTAACCTGAAGGTAAACTATCACAAGCAGGGACCTCAGGCATAGACCCTCAAGATATGCAGCATCTTCAAAACAAAACAAAACAAAACACACAGACACATACTCTAATGGCAAAGGCCAGCCAGATCTGAACAGGAAACCAAACATCATCTTTGCATGGAAGGAGTCCCACAGAGTTATGGCTGTCTCCTAATGACCACTTCCTAACCTACTGAGACAAAGATGATAAATAGCTCCAGTCCGGCTCAGATAGATTTCCCACCAACTACATTTTCCTAGGAACTTAAGAAATGCTTCCCTGAGGACTTTGTGTTGAACAGTGCTTAGAGTTGAGATCTGTAAGAATACAAAACTAAAGAAGAAAGCAGGAAGATGGGACGCTTGCTGGGTTAAGGTATCTGCCACCAAGGTTGGGACCCATGTAGCAGAAGGAAGAACTGACACCCTTGGGATGTCCTCTGACCTCTAAACACATGCTCTGGGACAGCCCCACCCCAAATATGAATACAAAGTTAAAATGGTCAAGTGTGGGGGGTTCACATTCTCAGTCCCACTCAGGAAACAGAGGCAGGCAGACCCATAAGAGTCTCAGAGTAGGGGTTGGGGATTTAGCTCAGTGGTAGAGCACTTGCCTAGGAAGCGCAAGGCCCTGGGTTTGGTCCCCAGCTCCGAAAAAAAGAACCAAAAAAAAAAAAAAAAAAAAAGAGTCTCAGAGTAGCCTGGTTGCCATAGCTACACAGTAAGTTTCAGGCTAGCCCAAACTACACAGTGAGTCCCTGTCTCAAACAAAACAAAACTTCATTTTTGGCTGGAGAGATAGCTTAGTGTTTAGACAGTGCTTGCTGCTCTTGTAAAGAACTCTCAAGTTTGGCTGCCAACATCCATATCGGATGGCTCACAAATGACCAGTAACTCCAGATCCAGGTGGGGTTGATGCTTCTGGCCTCCAACGCACCAAATGCCCCCTACAACATACATAATTAAAAATTAAAACAAATCTATCTAAAATTAAAACAAAAGACTAGCTATCACAGCCCCTATACATACATAATTAAAAATCAAAACAAAGCTATTTAAAAAATAAAAAATTTTAAAACTAAAACTAAAAGACAAGCTATCACAGCAGTGTTCAGCTATCCTCACTGGCACAAGTGCCAGGTGAGCTGGTCAAGAGCAACCAAGTGCCAAGAGATCCCAGGAGATTTCCTCTCAGGGGATGCAGAGTGAAGTTCTGGCTGCAGGGCCATATTATCCAATAAGCAAATAAGACTCAGCTCTCTCATGGGTTCAGACGGCCTAGAAGTCAAGAGTCATTTAAACCATTCAGTGGATAATTTGTGGCTTCTGCCTGCTATCTAATAAAAGACCAGGGCATAGTCTCATTTATAAGGTTGTCTCCATAGGGCCACCTATCATTTATATCTTTTTATTATTCCATTACTTTTAAATTAAACTTCCTAGTTCAAGCAAGAAACATCAGTCGATGTTAGGATTCATGGATTTAAGTAGGATTTTTAAAAGACCATTTACAACATCTCAAAGACTCTGCCAGAAAATGCTAGTGCTCCTCCTTGAATTTCATAACTTTGCAGGAGAGAAGCCCATGAAACTCAGGGGACATTGTGTGCCTCTCGATATAATGCACTAAACAGAATATGACTCTCTACTGCGGCGTTCCCATCCAAATGCGTACTGGGTTTAATTATGTTAGAGAGTGGTGGCACGCACTTGTAGTCTCAGAGTTGGAGAGGTAGAGGCAGACGCTCAAGCTTGCTAGCCAACTGGTCTAGCCTACCTGGTGAGTTCCCAGATGGTGAGAGAACCTTTCTCACCGTTTTATGCACAGCGATCCGAGCTGGGGTGGATTGGGGCTGGAAAGATGGCTCTGTGGGTAAAAGAACACAATGCTCTTCTGCTCTGGCAGAGGACGCAGGTTTGATTCTCAGCACCCACATGAAGGCTCACAACCACCTGTACATCTAGTCTCAGTGGGTCCAATTCCCCCTTCTGTCCTTCACCGACTCTCAAATTTAGGTTATGCTCACAAATGTATGCAGGCAAGCGTACATGCACATAAACAAAACAAATGCCCCTTTTAATGATTTGGTTTTATTTGTATCTCATGTGCATTGGTGTTTCGTACGTCTGAATGAGGGTGTTAGATACTCTGGAACCGGAGTTACAGTTGTGAGCCGCCATGTGGGTTCCGGGAATTGAACCTGGGTCCTCTGGAAGAGCAGCCGGTGCTCTTAACTGCTGAGCCATCTCTGCAACCCGAAAAATAAATGTCTTTAAGAAAGGGAGTTGGGCGGGGTTGGGGATTTAGCTCAGTGGTAGAGCGCTTGCCTAGCAAGCGAAAGGCCCTGGGTTCGGTCCCCAGCCCCTAAAAAAAAAAAAAAAAGAAAAAGAAAGGGAGTTGGGGATGGCACATAGGGAACAATATCCAAAGTTGATTTTATGGCCTCCACATGCATATTCATATGCACACACACACACACACACACACACACACACACACACACGTCATATCTGCAAAAGAAACGGAGCCAGTGTGTCAGAGAAACATCTGTACCCCAATGCTTATTGCTGCACCATTCACAACAGCTAAGAGCTAAAACAATCTAACTGCCGATACCAGATAACTGGAAGATGCTCTACGTACACAGCGGAATGGTTCCACAGAAGGGGAAGAGACATTCTATCATTCGCAGTCACACTGCGGTGCTAGAGGTTCACGAAATGAGTCAGATACAGAAAGACAAAAGCTACATTGTCTCACTTAATGCAGGAGCTAAACAGTGGGTCTCAGGCAAGTTGAGAAAGTAACAGTTGCTACCAGAGCCGGAGAAAGGAGTAAGGGAGGGGTGGAGAGGAGGTAGCTGTGCTAGGAGGGACAATGACTGATGTGCCTGAGCATGCGAGCTGTGACAGACTACATATAACTGAATATATTCAAGGAGCGAGGGGAGAGGATTTTTTTGGGGGGGGGGGTTTCCAATCAAAGAAGTAACAACAGTCAAGGGGATATGTGCTGGTCACACTGCAATAAACAATTATTTATATTACTATGTGTTGGTTAAAAATAGAAATATAGTTTCAAATTTCTCCCGAGGTTGTAAATATAGCTTAAGGCCCTGGGTTCAATCCCTGGCACAACAAAACAAACAAAGAAACATAAACAAACAAACAAACAAACTATTAAAATCTCATCAAGGTCTTGGTCACAAGAAGATGAACTCGAAGTTTGTTCGTTTTTCGTTTTTGCTTTGTTTAAGAAAACAAACAAACAGACCAACCAAAACCAGGGTCTCACTATGTAGCCTTGGCTAGCCTAGAACTCCTTATGTAGACGAGACTTGTCTTGATCTCAGAAAGATCCACCTGCCTCTGCCTCCTGAGGGCTAAGATTAAAGCTGTGGCTACCATGCCTAGTTTTCCCTAGTGTCCTTATCTGCATTCAGAGTCTCAAAATGTATTTATATAAGGTGTGGCATTTGCTACTAGAATACACAGTTTGGAAAGTAAGACACAGTCTCTTCCCTGAAGGAGTGGGATCAAGAGTGGGATGCAACAGGAATGAGTGGCTTCCAATGGGCTAGAGATTGAGCAAGGATGGATGGGACCCACTAGGATAGATGGTACCCACTAGGCTACAAATGGTCCAGGGACAACTTTGTCCAGGAGGAGGGTAGCAAGACCAGACTGAGCTAGGGCCCAGTTTCTTCCGGGAGCAAATATTTACACTGCTTTCAAGGGCTGTTCAGATTCAACTAAGCAAAGAATGACGGACTAGATGAGGAAATTATAGAAGAGACAGAGCCGGGCAGACAGGAAGCTCTAGTAGTGTTTTTGCTGATACAGCTAGAGGGCAATGCCTCCTCTGTGGATTTCAAAGAGTCCTTCCTCCCCGCTCCTCCTCTTCAATAAACATCCCATGGATGAACATTTCACTTTAGAGATAAGGAAGGGGATTTGGGATGAGATTCAAAGATGGAGCGCTGGCCTATCGTGTGGAAGGCCTAGGTTCAATACCTAGCCCTGGTCATGATGTCATATATCTGTAATCCTGTCATTTAGGAGGGAGCAGAGGCAGGAGGACAGAAGGCCATCCTAGGCTACACACAAAGACTCGGCATACAACACATGGCGTAGCCACGGGTTATAATCTTTTTAGGGGGTAAACATGCGTTACGTCTCTCTTGTTCTTTACACTCGCAACTTACAGCTATTTACACGAGCTAGCAGAAAATGAAACAAGATATACACAGACTTAATATATACATGTCCAGTAAGTGGCTAGTTTCTTCCACCCCAGAGGCTTAGAACGTCCTCGTGCCAGGTTACCAGATAAAAATGGAAGCGTATTGACAAGGAGTCAGGTCAGATACAAACAGACCCATGTCTCCCAATAAGGTCCAAGTGAGAAAGACCCTGGTTTCTAGAAACAGGCCAGTTAACTTGGTAAAAGGTGCACGAGAAGCTTCCTAGAGCAGGGCGGGGCGTACGAGGGGATGCGGCCGGAAGTTCCCCAGAATGCAGCCGGAAGTTCAAGTTTGCAGAACTGAAGGTGTAGGAAGCAGCACAGACCCAAACAGGATCTCCGAAGACTGCACCCGAAGGGCCACAGAACAAAACCATAAGCCCCACTGAATAAAGCTGGAGGCCGCAGCTGCTTAAAATACCACGCGCTTGTTGCTAGGGCCTACCTTGCTGAATGCCAGTGGACCAGTCTGGAAAGCCCTGTTAGTGGCACTGCCAAGTCTTAAGTTCTGCCAGGAGGAAGGGCTTGGAACAAAGCTCAACTGGCAGTCCTGATGCCAACACCTTCTGCTCATTAGCGTTCATTAGGCGCCCACGTTTGAATTCCTGTCTGAGGTGCTGGGTGAGCAGTGCTGCCCTCCCAATGCCGGGTGAGCAGGATCTGCCCTCGCAATGCTGGCCACACCCAAGGAAGGGCTGAGATGTGTCTACAGTGCAGTCGGAAGCACACCAAACGTTGGACAGGAAATTAGAAGCAGCAGTTATATCCGTCAAGTGCCTCGCCTGAAGGCTCTGGCCAAAGGAACTTCCAAAACAAGCAATTTCCAGAGTGGCCTTTTGCTTACCAAGGACTTCTACTTTGGGAAGAATTTATTGGAGAGCGCTGCACCTTGGGCACCAACAGATATTCAGATGTTTGTAGACAATGAACTGTTTGCAAAGAGGCGATGAGACCCCGGAATGTAGAGGTGGCTAGGGTCATTATTCAGCAAGAAACAAACAAAACACCAGAGGTATATGAAGGTACATGTATGCGTTTTTGAAGAGTTCCTGGCAAGTAGCAGGTAAACTGCGTTACAGGGTCGTTCTACAGTTCCTGTTGCCTGCGTGCTTGTGAAGCCAAGAGTCCTCCTTCCCTTCCTCCTCCCTCCTCCTCGTGTGTGTGTGTGTGTGTGTGTGTGTGTGTGTGTGTGTGTGTGGTACAGGGACAACTTTGGGTGTTACCCCTCAGATGCTTTCTGCCTTCTGTTTGAGACAGGGTCTCAGTTTGCTCAGCTTAAGCCGGTCCTAGCCAGTGAGCTCCCAAGGATCCACCTGTCCCATCTTGGGAGAACAGGTACATGCTACCACATCTGGCTTTTTACCTGAGCCTGGGCATTAGAGCACAGGGCTCAGTACTTTAATGACTAAGCCATCTCCCCAACTCCCCCATCTTTTAAAAACCTCCTTTTGCTTAAAGGCAACCAACTGTCCCTTCAGTCCCTGATCTCCTTATGGCTGCTTTGGGAGGTGGGGAGAGGCTCGGACCTGACTTGTGAGGCCCTGCCCTGGTTGCCTGAGCTGAAATGATAGCATTAGGTTAATTACTAGGTGACAGTCAGCTCGAGTTCATCCCTTTCTTTGACCTGGACTATGTGTAATCAGAGGAACCAGTTAGATTCCCCAGCACAGTCAGGGGGCAGACACAGAGCAGGGTACCCCCTTGATCATAGCTAGGCTATGGTTATGCTAGTGTCTTGTCTCTGGGGAAAAGGTGGGACGGTGCAGACTGTGCCACTGGGATTGGCAGGTGGTTCAGCAAGATGTGGGGAAAAGCTGGGGTGCAGAGCAACAGTGCCTTCTGCTAAGCAGCAGGGATGTGCAGTCTCTGGATGCTTTGCTGGATATTTATTGAGGCCGAGCTTCACATGTGACTGATTTTTATTTATCTCCATCTCTAGAGGTGGCTTCGCTCCAGAACACAAGGAGCATGGGTCTATTGTATGAGGCTAATCAGAGAGGATCTTTTGAGTTACCTTATTTCCTGAATGCAGCAAAGGCCTAGTTTTCTCCTGGTCCTTGTTTTGTGTTCTTTAAGTCAGGGTCTCATGTAGCCCAGGCAGCTTCCAATTTACCATGCTGTAGAGGGTGACCTCAAGTTTCTGATCCTCCTGCCTCTGTTTCCTGAGTGCTGAAATAGGATTGGTGGGAAAGGAAACATCTCTATGCATTGTTTTACCTGACCCTCGGAGAAATTCTGCAAGTGGGTGTGGTCAACCACATCTGCAGTGAGGAATCGGAGGTGCAGAGTGGTTCCCTCATTCGCCTAAGATTTCGTCACTGTCTAGGTGGACGGACTGGATTTCAACACTTTTCCTGAGGCCTCTCTTTCACAGTTCTGCAGTGATGCCTCCTATGAGGGGTGATTCATTCACGAGAGGTATTTCTACAACATCTGTGTCATGACTCACAGCCCTTTTATTAGTTGCTGTCCTGAGCAATCTGGCTAGCTTGGTACTCCTCATTCCATCTCATAGACAAGAAAAGAAGTAATTAGGTTCCCATGCTCCCAAAGGCTCCACCAAGAAGTTGCAGAAGCTCAAGGCTGCAGATTCCTCTGCAAGAGGAACCAGTCCGTGGCCGTCTTCAAACTTGGAAAACAAAAACAAAACCCAATCCTTCTCTTTACATGAATTTTATGAGGAATTTTACGGGGAAGGCTGTGAGTTCTTGGGGACTCGGAATGCTTTGCGTGTGCTGGCTTTTAGAGGTCGCCCCCCCCCCCCCCATCAGCTTGACTCAGAACTCCTTATGTAGCTGGCGATGACCTTGAACTCCCAATCCTTCTCTCTCTACCTCACGAGTGCTGGGATCACAGTGTGTACCATGATACCTCGTTTGTGTGGGGTCCGGGGAGCAAACCCAGGGTCTCTAAGTGAGCTATGTCTCTAGCTCCTGGGTTGGCCTTTTAAAGGTCTGTAGACATTCCACATTGCAGGTGACAGTCACACGAGGACCCCAGCCTGTAAGTAGGTCCCCATCTAGAGACAAACACCGAGTTCTCTTCAGCCGATCACTCATAACCTCACGGGGGGAGACTGGAGCACCCCAGTCTTCTCTTCCCAGAGGAGTCCAGCTTTCTCTCTGGTCTCTGGGGGACATGGTAGCCAACAGGATTTTGCTACCTGTTTTCCTGGGTTGACGAAGACAGCTAGACTGAGCTAGAACTTGCATCTTAGGCTGCAGCTTCCTGAGAGAGTGCCCAGTGGTTCGGCATTGGTCCCCTGCCTGTCCCTTGTGTAACAGCAATGGCCACTGCTCCGTGAGCTGGGGGAGAGAGACGGCAAGAACAGATGTCTTAGGACCACAGTCCTCAACCCTACCTGCAGGTGAGCATCGCCTGAGGAGCTTCAGAGCTCCCCAAGTCCAAGTCAGTACCACAAACTTGTTATTTTAAAAGTTTTATTCAGGGGTTGGGGATTTAGCTCAGCGGTAGAGCGCTTGCCTAGCAAGCGCAAGGCCCTGGGTTCGGTCCCCAGCTCCGAAAAAAAGAAAAAGTTTTATTCAGTTTATCTTGGCCCGGTGACTTGTGTCTTTTAATCCCAGCGCTCAGGCAGGCAGGGCTCTGTGAGATCAAGGCTAGCCTGGTCTATTGCAGCCAGGACACACATATATATATACAGCCAGGCAAAACACTCATGCACATATAATAAAAAATAGTGAAAAGGACTTTGATCTCATTATAGATATCTGGAAATATTCACTTGTGTTTGGGTGTGCATGTACATGTGTGTGCACGTACATGTATGTGTGTGTGTGTGCACATGTGTGTGCATGTGGAGGCCAGAGAACAACCTTATCTGTTTTTCCTCAGGCACCATTTACCTTGTCTGCTCTCACCAGCCTAGAGCTCACCATGTAGACTGGGCTGTCTGGCCAGTACAGCCCAGTAAACCCCATGGAGTTCCCTGGCACAGGGATTATAGGCTCTGGACACCATGTCTAGAAGTCAAACTTGGATCCTCATGCTTGCAAGGCAAATGCTTTACCAACTGAGCTATCATGAAGGTTTTTCTTATATTTTTGGTTGTGAGCCTAGCCTTTAACTGCTGAGCCATCTCTCCAGCCCATGAAGGTTTTTCTTATTGTTGTTGTTGTTGTTGTTTTTTAAATTACTGTGCCAGACAGAAGTGGTACACACCTTTAGTCCTAGCACTGGGGAGGCAGAGGAAGTTTGATCTCTGAGTTCGAGGCCAGCCTGGCCTACAGAGGGAGTTCCAGGACAGCCAGAGCTACACGGAGAAACCCTGTCTCAGGATCCGGGTTCAATTCTCAGCACCCCCATGGCACCTCACAAGTGCTGCTGACTCTAGTTCTAGGGGATCTGACGTCAGCACACAGAAGTACACACAGGCAAAACACATAAAGTAAAAATTAAAAAAAAAATACTCTTGGGCTGGAGAGATGGCTCAGCGGTTAAGAGCACTGACTGCTCTTCCAAAGGTCCTGGGTTCAATTCCCAGCAACCACATGGTGGCTCACAACCATCCATAATGGGATCCGATGCCCTCTTCTGGTGTGTCTGAAGACAGCTACACTGTCTCATACAAATAAAGTAAATAAAGTAAAATCTTTTTTTAAAAAAAGTCTTATTAGGAGAGCCTTTTCTGCAGTAAGCAGGCAGCTCCCACTTTCAGAGATGAGCTTTCTTGGGTGTAATCGGGAGAGTGGGCCTTTGAGGAGCTCCCAAGGAGACTGCAATAGAATGTGGTAGAAGCATTTGAACGCCCTGGCATGAAGGGCTGTCTCTCCATAATTCCCACCCAGTGCCTCCATTTCCCACCTCCCAACCCTTTCTCCTAAACCGGGAGAGTCAATACTGAAAATCTCAGTTCTAGTAGCTAGTGAATTCCGAGAAAGCAATTACACTATTGTACAGTTTGATTTATGTTTAAGGAAGGTAAATAGCTCCTGGCAAAATTACAACCTAAAGAATCTTCGGGACTCTTTACAGGAATAACTATGCCTCTTTCTGAGTCCCTTCAGAGCCCTGCTCCTAGAGAAGGGGACGCACTTTCTCTCTTCCCGACCACTCTTCCAGGCAGATGAAAGAAAAAAATCTCCAGGGTTTGTGGTTCTGGCCTTGGTGCCCATTTGCTATTGATTGGATGTCTCAGCCCACAGGGGTTCTCGATTTTGTTTAAGGCTCCACTTCTAGGCTGCTTAGTTATACTTCACCCCACCTTCTGAGTGACTAAGCTTCAGGGCACTCTCCAGCTGTGTAGCAATCCTGAGGCTGGACTCCCATTCTCTCCCTGAATAGCATCCGAGGAAACAATTGAAGGCTACTGTGAGACAGTGTCCTTTTGGGATAGACAGACCTTGCCCGGGGAGGAAGTGCTTCAAAATTAGCTTTCTAGGAAAAAGCTCAACACTCTGCCCCATGTCTGTCTTCACATGGGGCCTGGCTTTTCAGTTGCCTCCCCAACTCCCTCCTTTTCCTTTTCCTTTTCTTTTTCCTTTTCCTTTTCCTTTTCTTTTTCCTTTTCCTTTTCCTTTTCTTTTTCCTTTTCCTTTTCCTTTTCCAGGGAAAGAATCCCATCTCCTAATTCTGGCCTGAGGCAGGCAGTTCCCAGCCATGGGGGGCTGGGGAGCTGTGGTGCTGTCTTGGAGAGGAGACAGACCAGAGCCAGGACTTGCTGTCTCCTTCACACTCTCAGCAGCTCTGATCCACAGCCTCTCCTGCAGAGGTGGTAGAGAGATGGTTTGGTGCACATCGAGGTGAACGTCCACTGAGGAGGGCCTCCATGGGAGGATGAACCTGTCTTTTCTCCACACCTGGGTCCAGATGGGGTCGAGGCAGTAAGCACATCCTCACCATGTTGGATGATAGGAATGGAGGCCCACCTCAATGTTAGTGACATGTGTTTTTGCCAAAGGAAAAGTTTTAGGCTAAATTGATACATTTTCCTTTGTTGATGCCTTGATGCTTGTGGACCTGCCGCCTGGATCACCCTTCCGCCCTGGTCTTTGCAAAACTTACTCATGCTGTCAGACCCAATAGAAGCCCAGTTCTCAGTGAGTCCTACCTAATAAAAGTTAGTCTTGGGGGACTGGGGATTTAGCTCAGTGGTAGAGCGCTTACCTAGGAAGCGCAAGGCCCTGGGCTCGGTCCCCAGCTCCGAAAAAAAGAACCAAAAAAAAAAAAAAAGTTAGTCTTGGGCTGGGTATGTGTGAGTGCGTGCTTGCAAGCACAAGGACCTGAGTTCAGATCCCTGTCACCCATGAGAACACAGGTATAGTCTGGACATCTGCACCCCAGTACTGTAGTGACTGAAGACAGGAGGGCCTGGGGGAAGAAAGGCCAGGGTCTGGGTTCAGTGAGAGACCTGTCTTAGTGAGACTGCTGAAAAAGGAAGCCTGACATCTCTGGCCTCCATACATGTACACACATGTGCAACACACACACACACACACACACACACACACACCTCCACACACAGTCCTGAAATCCCTTATACTACCATTAAAATGGGCACAATGCTTTAGTTTTGAAATTATCTTACTAGGATTTGGTTCTCTCTCTCTCTCTCTCTCTCTCTCTCTCTCTCTCTCTCTCTCTCTCTCTCTCTCTCTCTCTCTCTCTCTCTCTCCACGAAGCCCTGGCTGTCATGGAACTCATTCTACAGACCAGATCAGCCTCCAATTTAGAGATCTGCCTACCTCTGCCTCCCAAGTGCTGGGCTTAAAGCAGAGTCACTACGCTGTGGTAGCGATCTGTTTAAACACTGAGTGCTTAAGGACAGAGACCTCCATTCCCCTGGGGACCACTAGTACGGGGCTTTCTTTACACAGAGTTGGCCCGCAGTACATGGGCACAAGTGGGTGAGTGGGTGTATGAGTGCTCTAACCAGTGACCATCAAAAACAAACCAAAACCACTGTTCTCATCTCAAAGAGAATAAACGAGAGCTTATCCAGGAGCCAAATATGAGCAACCAAGGCCCAGGAAAACAGAACCAGGTTACCCCAAAGGAGTTTCACAGAGTTTTAGTTGCTACTAAAGTTGCTAACAAAGAAAGTCATAAATTAATTCGATTTGAAGATACCATGGCGGGTACATCAGGGAAGCAGGGGACATGAGGCAGATGGTCTCGGATGCTGTCTGATAGCATTCGCGGCCCTTCTGCTGGTGGAGAAGAGGGCTTGGGTAGTACATTCCAATGGCCTTAATTTGTTTAGCAAGATGTTGGATCTGACACATGCACAGGCAAGGAAAGGTCCTTTGGCTGGGGGAGGAGGCTAGTGATCGCCTAAGAGAAATCACGATCAGGTCGCCAGACCCTGTAACATCCCAAACTTGGCATTCATGGAACACTGATCAGTCCATCAGCCTTGATACACACAGGTTCTTAACAAGAATTTCCTTTCACGATAGCAACTAGTTCCGAAGAGAGGTTTGTGCCAGCATCTCTCCAATTGACCAAGTCCTCCTAGCTTCTATTTTGAATGGGTTTTATCCACACAGGGTCTCATGTAGCCCAGGCTAACCTCAGAGTCACTAAGTGTAGGGAAAGCCCTTGAACTCACGTTCCTCTCGTCTCTACCCCTAGAGTGGCAGGCTCACAGGTGTGTCACTACATCTGGTTTATGTGGTTCAGGGGACCAAACCCAGGCCTTGTGCATGCCAGGCAAGCCATCGACCAATGAGCAGCAGCCCAGACTGTTTTTCTGGTTTTGATACTGGCCTTGTTAAGCAGGCGTGTTACCCAGCTTGGGTTCTGGAGACCTGGTGATCCATCATGCAGAGAACGTCATCATGCACGTGTAAGCTTTGATCTGAGGGGAAGGTCAGTGCGTTTACCAAGGGGAAGAGCTTATGGCTCTGGGCTCAGTAACTTCTGGTCCCTTTCCCTCAGTCCCTTCCCAAGCCACACAGCTTCCTCTCCAACCCCGAGACACTCTCTTTGGGGCCCTTGCCTTTGCAGAGATGCTTGACCAGAATTTGTCTCTCAGAACTAGAGTCAGAGAGCTATAGAGTCCCCTCCCAGATCTGTGCAGAGAGGACATGTCCAAGTCTCCCTGTCCCACCATCCTCGATGCCTGTGGACCTTTCTTCCCTATTCCCTTTATATCTTGACACCTGCTCCTGGGTACGATCAGGTTCTATTGATCCTTGGGTGTGGGAGGGATTTTGTATGTGTTTGCCTCTGCATTCAGCACAGTATTCAGTGTGCAATGGGCACAGTAGATAAAAACCACTGGGAATAACTGGAGTCAGAGTTTGCTGAAAAATCAGAGGACAGCAAAGACCTTCCTCCATAGAGACAGAGAGACAGAGGGAGGGCAAGCTCTGTGAATTTGAGGCCAACCTGGTCTATGTAGTAAGTTCCAGCCTAGACAAAATTACAGAGTTTAGACTCTGTCTCCGAGAAGCTGGAGAGATGGCTCAGTGGTTAAGAGCACTGGCTGCTCTTCCAAAGGTCCTGAGTTCAAGTCCCAGCAGCCACATGGTGGCTCACAACCAACTGTAATGAGATCTGACGCCCTCTTCTGGTGTACTAGTGTACACGCAGGCAGAACTCTATACATAATAAATCTTAAAAATAAAAACTAAATGAGTAAGTAACTTTAAAAAAAAAAAAGACTCTGCCTCAGAAACAAAACAAAATCAAACCACCAACCAATGAAGAGCAATAATCAAAAACCTTGGGGCTGGGCATGTAACTCAGCTGGTGGGATGGTTGCCAGTGTGCACAAAGCCCTGGGCTCTGTCTTCTCCCTTCCACAAACGGACAGTGATGACTCACTCTCGTTTTCCCAGAGGTCAGGAGGTAGAGGCAGGAGGATGCAAATCTAAGGCTGCAGTAGTCGGTTCAAGCCAGCCTGTGTTCCGTGAGTCTGTCTCTAGAAGGGGAGAAATCCTGGAAGCGGCTTTATGGGGATAGCAGGACACGGGAGGCAGGCTCTGCCCTAGCTTTCTGCTTCTTCATCCTGGTTTCTTCCTCTGCTACAGGAGCAGCACATGTCAGGAGAAAGAGCAGAGAGCTGTTCTATGGCCTGCTGTCACCTGGGCCGAGCCGGGTGAGTTTTCTGACCCAGAAATAAGAACAATTGTCATTAGGATCAGGGGACGCACGGGTGTGTGTCACATTACAGACGCCGCACAGCAAGCTAGGCAACATGCAGTGACTGAAAACGAGCTCTGTTGTGTCAGACTTTGTGGGTCAGGAGCTCGAGCAGGACTTAGCCAAGCGGTTCATCTGATCCTTGGGGTGTGGGCTGAGGTTGCTCAGTCAGGAGATGGACTGGTCTGAAGGATCCAGGGGGCTGGCACCCTCATCCGGTGCCTTGGTGGGGGTGGCTGGAAGGCTGTCTGTGCTAGGACTGTTGGCTGGGCCATTGGAACCCCCAGGGGAACTGGGCTCATACATAGTGGCTGGCTTACCACAGAGGGAGCGTCCTAAGACTGCTAAGCAGAAGCAGATTAGCGTTTTCTGTGTGAACTTGGGAAGTCACGTGACAGGAGTCATCAGGTCAGGCCAGAGTCGAAAGGAACTGGAGTCTCTTTCTGGCTGTGGCAGTACTAGGGGACATACTGTGTCAGTGCCCTAACCCCGAGCTGTGTCCTTGGTCCTAGATCTCAACTCTTCCTTTTTACATCTTTGTGCGCGAGCGTTCGTGGGTCGGGATTTGGTCGTGGGTTTGTGTGTGCCGGGATGCACACAGGGAGATCAGAGGACAGCCTTGGTATCAGCCCTCACCTTCTGCCTTGCTTGCTGCCGCACGGGCCAGCTTTGGTGGCTTCTTCCGTCCGTCTCTGCCCCTCTTCTTACTACAGCAGAGGTGGGACTGCAGTTGAGGAGGGCTACCCCTGGCTTTAGGTGGAGTCTGGGGATTTGAACTCAGGGCCTCAGGCTCGTGAGGCAAACACCTGACTCACTCCCCAGTTGTAGATCCTAATTCAGCTCCTTGTGGAGGAGTGATAATATCAAAGTGCGGAGGGGGAGAGGGTAACAGGTAATGCTGAGGGAATCTTTACGGATTCCCTTTAAAGCACGGAATGATCTGAGGTGAGTAAAGCTGCCTTCTTTCGTGCCGTCTCTTATGTTTTGTTTTTTGTTTTTTAATTACCTTTCAGTAGCGCAGAGCTGAGGGCTAGCTTTGAACACACAGGCCTTTGGGGGGCCAAACAAAATCCAAAGGTGGTGGCCACGCTGGATGACTCTTCTTACTGAGTCCAGTGTCCCAGCATCTCAGTCCAAGTTCCAGCAGTGAATGACCTGTGTCTACAGGTACAGGCCCCTGCCCCAGGAGGGAGGGCAGACATAATCATGTTCCCCGGTGCTGTCTGCACTCCTATGGGGTTCTGGTAACACTTTACCATCAAACATGCACAGGATCCCAAACATTTAAATCCAAGGAAATCAAATGTCAATTTTGGGAGAAGCAGTTTTCAAAGTGGTCTGACTGGTCTCTGTGTCAGCCCAGGTTTGGCTGCTAGAGAAAGCTCAGGGCTGAAGTGCTATTGATATGACTTAGAGCAAACTACAGGAGCACCTGATCTGCCTTAGTTTCCTCAGCTGTGGGAGGGCGGGGGGGGAGCGGGATGGGAGAACCTGTCCGGTTGTCACCCGTGAGGCCACCCATCTCTGAGGTAGAGAGGACTTATGTGTGCCAAGTTACACATTGTTTTTAGATCATTCACTATGAAATGGCACGTCTACGGAGGCACTGCTCAGGGATAAACTTGCGCATGTCTCTGATGGTCATGTATTCTCTGAGACACCCACTCCCCACCCCGGCTATCCGGAAAGGTGGGACACCTCCTGCATTCCCTGCTTCAGTGCTCCAGCCTGAAGCTCCATGCTGCTATGGAGCAGGTTAGACCGACTGAAGAACTCAAACTACAGCAAGGCTGTGTGAGCTCCCCATCACCGTGACTGCATACCAGAAGAAATCTCTCTAATAGGAGGAAAGGCGTACTTCGGCTCATGGTGTCAGTCCCTGCCTGCTTGGTCTCATTGCTTTAGGGCTGGGTGAGACAGCCTCTGTGGGAGTGGGTGGTGAGCAAAATTGCCCATGTCATTGTGGCTGGGAAGCACAAAGACAATGAGCTGGTGTCCCCAGTCATCTTTTGAAGATGTGACAGCAGGGACTGAGTTCTACTTTTTCCCTCTCCTCTCCTCTCCTCTCCTCTCCTCTCCTCTCCTCTCCTCTCCTCTCCTCCCTTCCCCTTCCCAATACCTTTTCATTCCTTCCTTCCTTCCTCCCACTCCCCCCTCTCTGGAAACAAGAACAAATGTCTACTCGTTGCAGACAGGGAACCAGTGGCAGACTAAAATAAAGGTACCACAGAAGTCCAACTTAGTGGACTAGGGACCTTTGTGTATCCCTGGCTCTCCTGTAAATGGCTATGTAGACCAAGCCGGCCTCTAACTCACAAAAATCTATCGGCTTCTGTCTTCCAAGTGCTGGCATGAAAGGTTTACACCACCCAGCTGCTCAAGTGCTGGACTTATAAACTGTTGGGTAGCAATTTTCTGAGGGATAAAACATTCTACCTTGGGAAGAAGCTGGAGATAAGACATTTTATCTGGTAGGGAAGCTCCTTTAAACTGAGGAAATAAACAAGTCAGTAGCTTCGGAAGTCCCTGAAACTGAGCAGATGCGCTAGGATTCGCCAAGCATATATAAAAGGTAGGTACTGCTGAGAAAATAAGCTGTCTAGAGGAGACTCAAACCAGACAAGCTGCCTGAAAGAGCCAGTCTTCACCCTGTTGAGCTGCCTGTAGATTGTACAGAAAGCTCCTGTATTCCAGATTTCATAAATCGTCACCCATGCTGAGGTGGGCTGTGGTGGAACAGCTGTCTTTGAATCATTTCTGCTCCTGTAACTCCTCACCCATACTTCTCTAAGGAACTCCAAGAAAGGTCCCTAGTCCACTAAGTTGGACTTTGGTGGTACCCTTATTTTAGTCTGCCACTCGTCTGCGGTGAGTAGACATTTGTTCAGGTCTCCCCAGGAATAGTGTCCTATAACGTAAGCATACACTACCGCACCTGGCTTTAGGTCAACCTCTTAAATGTTTCCGTTACCATCCATGAACACAGAGCTGAGGACCAAACCCTTCACAAGTTTTTGGGGGACAGTCACAATGTAAAGGCCAGGTGCAGACACTCTGGTCGCTCCTTCTAGGCAAGCCTCCATAAGATGACGGTATCTCGCACAACTTCAGATATGAGTGACTGTGGCTTCGGAGTATCTGGGCTCACCCAGACAGGTTTTCCCTGACGAAACTCAGGCTGTACAGAGCAAAGGCGGGGCAGCCATGTGGCACAGTGTCCGTCCAGATCCCTGAGTGCGCTAACCCAGTGTTTGCTCACCCCACCAGATGGTTAGTCTCCAGACATTTTATATTAACACGTTGCATATACATCAATGTATATATTTTAAGCAGAACTGGGATCATGTCGTGTTATATAGTTCCTGGCTCTCCCTATCAGTATGACTATGATTTTATCATCCTGTTGGTGAATACACGTTATACTGTTTTAAACTTGAATTATGCTATTCTATGATATGGCGTTTTGAGGGGTTTTGAGAGGGCCCCTGAAGATCAGTCATGGGTAAAGTTACTTGCTGCTAAGTCCAACTACCTGAGTTTGAACTCTGGGACCCAAGAATCCATTTCTGCAAGTTGTCCTCTCTCCTGTCCCTCTGAATAATGTAGCTTGTATGCTCGAACACAAACATACACCCAGATACACTTAATTTTAGAACGCTTAATTTTTTTAAGATCTAGAGAGATAGGACTCGGGGGTTAGAAACACGTCCTGCTTGAGTTGGCTTGTGATGATGCACACCTTTAATCCCAGTGCTTCAGAGGCAGAGAGGAAGGCAGACCTGAGTTTGAGGCCAACCTGGTCTACAGAGTGAGTTCCAGGACAGTCAGGGCTATGTAGAGGGACGCTATCTCAAAAGGTGGAGAAGAAAAGGTTTTTATAGAAACCATTCCGCAGGTTCTTCTAGAAAAATCCTTGCTTTTTGGCCTGGAAATATCTAAGAACAAAGTGGCTTGGCGTTGTATGCTACAGCAAGGTGTGCTTCCCCATGTCTTTATGGTATTTATTGTCAGGGAGAGGGGAGAATTAGGTTTACCAGTCACGGGGATCTTCAGGGGGGAAACTATCTGTAAAGATTATTTTATCCCCTCGGCCAGACAAGCATAATTATCTGCTATGTGGAGATTAAGTTTTTAACAGTCTTAGAAATGGCAGTGGGTTAAGAAAGAGATTCGGACTGAAGTTTTTCAATAATTACCCATTAGAGCTGGCTTATTAACTTTTGGTATTAAGTGAATACATCTCTAACACACTTGCTCCAAGAACAAATTATCTTGAACCTTCTTCGTGTCCCCTAGTGCTAATACAAGCTTCAGAGGTTGTGCTGGACAGCCTTGTCCTTTCAGTAAGCCAGACCTGGCGGGGCATGCCTGGAATCCAGCACTTGAGAGATGGAGGCAGGGGGTTCCATTTGAGGTCAACGTGAGTACTTAAGGAGGCTCCAACCCCCGCCCCCAAAGAGTTTTTATGTAGTGGTCATTTTAACAACTGTTCTTTACCTGTTACAAATGTAGTTGCTGTGTGTGTGTATGTGTGAGTGTGTGTGTTTGTGTGTGTATGTGTGAGTGTGTGTGTGTTTGTGTGTGTATGTGTGAGTGTGTGTGTTTGTGAGTGTGTGAGTGTGTGTGTCTGTATGTGTGAGTGTGTGTGTGTTTGCATGTGTGTATGTGTGAGTGTGTGTGTTTGCATGTGTGTATGTGTATGTGTATGTGTGAGAGTGTTTGTATGTGTATGTGTGAGTGTGTGTGTATGTGTGAGTGTGTGTGTGTGTGTGTGTGTGTGTGTGTGTTTGTGTCCCCTTCAGAGGTCAGAGGATGACTTGTAAGACTCAGTTCTCTCCTTTACCAAGTGGGTTCTGGAGATCAAATCCAGGTCCCAGGTTTGGCCAACTTGATGAGCCCTGGATGAGATATTTAAGTGCGGCCTTTAACACGAGGGATCTGAACTAATTACTTTTCACTTCAGCTACTTTATTTCTCAGCCAGTCTCTCCCTGTTTGTCCCTGTAACACATCCTGTAAGCTCAGGTTGGAGGCAGGCGTGCTCTGAGTCTGTGTGTAGTCGAGGTGTCAATAATAAACAAAGACCTTTCTGAGTCTGAGTTCTCCTGCCTTGGGGATAAATTATGTGGGCGCCTAATTATTATGTAAATCACACAGGTGCTACGTGTCACCCTCCTGAGTGGGTTGTTTCCCGGGGAACGGAGTCCTGTGAATCTCTTTCTTTCTTTCTTTCTTTCTTTCTTTCTTTCTTTCTTTCTTTCTTTCTCCTCCTCCTCTTCTTCTTCCTCTTATTTTTCCTCTTCTTTCTTTCTCTCTTTCTTTCTTTCTCTCTTTCTTTCTTTCTTTCTCCTCCTCCTCCTCCTCCTTCTCCATCATCATCACCATGTCCTCTTGTCCACACACAGCCAACCACTGAATGGCACTGCTTCCCACTGAGATGTGTTGGATAAGCCCAGGGCTTCTGTATAGAGCCCTACATAGTCTGGAGTACACGTGTAACCCAGGCTGACACCGAACTTTCAGGGATTCCCCTTCATCTGGAACTGCAGGCCTGCACCTCACTGCATAGGGCTGGTCTTAATATCATGCTAGCCACAGCAGTGTTTTTGAGCTACTGGCTGGGTAGTAACTGGGTCGAATGTGGGCTAGAACACATACATGCATGTGACTTTCACTGACACCCTCAGCATGGCAGAGTGATAGGTTTACTGTAAGCAGGAAAACAGAGAGCAAGTGGTTCTGACCCAAAGCCCAGGAGTGTCTCAGAGTCTGCAAGGACCTGGCCTCGTTTTCCTGAACAGAGCTGGGGCTTCAGACCTAAGATTCCCTAGTCTTACAGTGATTCCGCATGCTGGAAATGGGAATTACATATGCCGTGCGCATGATGAACTTGATCTTTAAAACTTAACCGTGATGCTTTGTGGAATTAGGGTAACTGATTTTTATGAAAAAGCCTCAAACCCTTGGGATAAAACGGATGGCGGCGGTATAGTTCATTCTGATATGGTGCCACTCACGTCTATGGAGCATGGTTGTAGAAACAGGTTTGGATTTATAAACTTATTCCCACGCTGGAATTATTCCCAAATAAGAAATCTTAGGGGGTTGGGGATTTAGCTCAGCGGTAGAGCACTTGCCTAGCAAGCGCAAGGCCCTGGGTTCGGTCCCCAGTTCTGAAAAAAAGAAAAAAAAAAAAGAAATCTTAGATCTGCTGACAACAGAATAAGGCTCCTCACCGACAGCAAAGAACATTCTGGAATATTTCCTTGTATAATAGGCATCTTGGAACAGTTTAAGGAAATGTTGCTATGAACACGTTTGCCCTCAAACACATAGAAGCCGGTAAAACTGTTACACGGCATCCTATAAGTAAACAACGCAAGAAGAGCCTGAAATTCAAGGGTTTCCTTGACTGTGTGAGACCCTGCCTCAAACCAAAACAAGCAAAAAGTGTTCAAACCGTCAAACTTCTTCTCTTTTGTATTCCCTTTATGGCCGGGGCATGCATAGCTCAGTAGGGTGCTTGCCAGGCATGCACAGAGCCTTGGGTTTGATCTGCAGCACTAGCTGTGCAGGAGTGGCATTATTAGAAGGTGTGGTCCTGTTGGAGTAGGTGTGTCACTGTGGGTGTGGGCTATATGACCCTCATCCTAGTTACGTGGAAGCCAGTATTCTGCTAGCAGCCATCAGCTGAAGATGTAGAACTCTCAGCTCCTCCTGCACCATGCCTGCCTGGATGCTGCCATGCTCCCGCCTTGATGATAATGGACTGAACCTCTGACCCTGTAAGCCAGCCCCGATTAAATGCTGTCCCCATAAGACAAGGTATCTGTTCACAGCAGTGAAGCAGTCGTTAAGCTAGGCTTGTTCCCTGACTAGCTCATAACTTATATTAACCCATTTGTACTGTTCTGTGTCAACCACGTGGGTAGTTACCTCTCCTCAGTTTCATACATCAGACTTCCTCCAAGTCTGGGGAGAATCTTCTCACACTTGACTCTTTCCCAGAGTTCCCCTCTCTCCCCCGATGGATGCCATCAGTTTTTATTGACAACTGATGTCTCCACACAGTACACAAGAGACAATCCCAACAAGATTTATTCCCCTACGTTTTCTGTTTTTAATTTTTATTGGGTTTGTCCATTCATTGTGTCTGTGTGAATGCACACGTATCCCACGGTGTGTAAGTCAAAGGACAACTTTCCGGGTTCGTTCTCTCCTTCTGCCATGCGGGTCCCAGGGATAGAATCCAGATTGTCAGCAATTGGCAGCAAGCGCCTTCTCCTCCTGGGACTTCTCACCAGCTTCTTTTAGACTTTCAATTTTAAAATGATGATGGTCTCAAAAGAAGTTATAAAAAGCCCCGTGAAGTCTGGGGCCCCTGAACCCCACAGCTGCATTGATGAACTGAGTCCTGTGAACCGAACCAGGAAGCTGAAGCTTTCGGTTCTTTTTCTCCGTTTGCCTGTTTTATTTTGCTTTGCTTTGTTTGATTTTCAAGACAGGGTTTCTCTGTGTAGCCCTGGCTGTCCTGAAACTAGCTCTGTAGTCCAGGCTGGCCTAGGACTCACAGACATCCACCTGCCTCTGCCTCCCAAGGGCTGAGATTAAAGGTGTGCACCCCCACCGCTGGGCAGTGTCACGTCCTTTTAGAGCAGTGTGTCGTTTGTAGAAATCCTGCTACAAACATGATTATGACTAAGAATTCTTTGTTTACAAGTGAAAGTACGGGGGCTGGAGAGATGGCTCAGTGGTTAAGAGCACTGACTGCTCTTCTAGAGGTCCCGAGTTCAAATCCCAGTAACCACATGGTAGCTCACAACCATCTGTAATGGGATCTGACGCCCTTTTCTGGTGTGTCTGAAGACAGCTACAGTGTACTTATATATAATAAATATAAATAAATAAATATTTATAAGTGAAAGTACTCTATAAAGGACAAGAGAAGGATCTATGGACACTGAGTATGTGGGGGTGTACACGGATGTGAGTATGCACCTGTGTACATGGTGTAGAGAGCAAAGGATGGCCCCAGTCATTCTTCAGGAACCATTGTCTTGTTTCTTAAGACAGGCTGTCTCTCTGGCCTGGAAGTCACTGAGTAAGCAAGGCTGGCTATTGGTACAGCCCCAGAGGTCCACCTGTCTTTGCCTTCCTAGCTCCGGGGTGACAAACACGTGCCACCGCACCCAGCCGTTTCACCTAGGTCCTGGGGATCGACCTCAGGACCTTACGCTTGGATGACAAGCACTTTATCAAGCAGCCTAGCTCCACAGCCCATGAGCTAATCATGTACCCGCCTGACACCACATCAAAAGCCTGAGTAGATGTTAAGGCGAAGTCCTTGATAAGCCCTGTGCTGGTTTGTGTGCGGTGCCTTCCCAGTTTAAATTAGTAGACTTAGACTTTAGGGTAGCTAACGGCATCCATAGCCTTGATGTGCAATTCACATATGCACTTAGTGGTAATAAGACTGAAAAGATTTTCTTCAGAGTATGGTTTAAGTTCATCATCTGTCTCAGAACATGGCTTCCGATGGGAGTCAATAGCAGCTTTAGCCATCAAAAGAGTGCATGTGCCAGTATTCTGGCAGAAACATGAAAGTCTGCCTTCAGGGCCGTATTTACATCCTTTCCTGAAAATACCGTGTTCTAATTTACGTGGGGATTATCTTCACTTTAACATCTTGCCCTTCTCTCTTGTTACAGGTAGCAAAGTCAAGGCAAATAAATATCACAGTGTGTCTATTCCCAAAAAACACTTTTCTAGTTATTAAGAGTGGGCTTTGGGGCTTGGGAAACATAATCACAGTATATCTTTATAGTATCCTGTTACCGGAGACATGTATCAAAACCTTTGCAAAGTCAAAACTCATTAAGAGGGGTGGGAGAGTTGGCTCCATAAGTAAGGGTGCCCGCTATGTAAGCGTGAGGACCAGAGGCTCAGAGTCTAGGGCTCAAATAAGAGTGTGGTCATGTGCACTCCTGTAACACTCTGCGGGGAGCTGCGGGGGCAGGAGCACTGTCTGGGCGTGCAGGCCACCTGCCCAGCTCCAGGTTCAGTGAGAGACCTAGTCTCCAGAGAATGCTGCAGAGTGACAGACCAGGACCCCTGATGCCTTCTCTGGTCTCTGTGTGGGAGCATGCATCCCACACTGCACACACGTACAGCATCTTTAAGATTTTTTTTGAGACATTGTATTCAAGAAACATTTTCTGAACTTCATCCAGGGGTCAAGGATAGTCCTGGGCACCCAGTTTGCAGTGCTTGATTAGGCCTTGTTTGTTGTTTGTTTAGTCGAGGGTCTCCTATAGGCCATGTTGGCTTCTGCCTTGCTGTGTAGCTGAGGCTGGCCTGAAATTTCTCATCTTCCTGTCTAGGATTAAGCAGTGTGCCACCATGTGCATTTCGGTGGTCAGGGTTGGTTATCACTTGACAGGATCTAGAATCACCAAGGAGACAAGTCTCTGTGCGTGAGTTTCCAGGTTAGATTAACCGGGGGAAGAAGATCCCCCCAATGGCGGGCAGAACCATTCTACAGGAAAAGGGACGTGAGAGACGGGTGTCTCATCAGAACGCGGGCTTTCTTCCTAGATGGAATTAAGCAAAAGCTCCCAAGTCAGACTCATCCCTAGACCAATGAGCCTTTAGCTTCTTGGTACCTACCCAGGGGCATGAGGCTAATGGGCGGCAGTAACCGTACAGTGAGCTTCTTTTATTTACAGAAAATAAAATATTCCTAAAGCGGAATAAGAGAAACATCGGATGCTGGCTACATAGTTCAGTTGGTAAAGTGCTTATGAAGCACGCATGAGTTTGAGCCCCGACATCGCTAAGCCAGGCATCGTGGTATCTGCCTGTAATCCCAGCACTTGGCAGGTAGAAATAGAAGGATCGAGAATTAACAGCCATCCTCGGTTTCATAATGAGTTTGAGAAACTGGGCTACAAGAAACCCTATCTCAAAAAGAAGAGGAGGAGGAGGAAGAGGAGGTAGAAGGGAAGGGGGAAGGGGAAGAAGAGGAAAGGAGAGGAGAAGGGAGAGGAGGAGGAAGAGGAAAAACAATAAACAGACTCTGCAGGTTTATGTAACAAGAATAGAGAGAGTGATGTCACCCTGGATGACGATGGGTGTTTTCTCAAGCCATATTCATGTCATCACACCAGCCGTGCTGGACTCTGCCCACGTGTGGCAACCCTAGAACCCAGGAAACATCTTCCGGTCACTCTGACGGTCTTATGATCCTCTGACCACATCAGTCAAGAGGCCAAGATGGCCGTATAAATCAAGTAGGATGAGATCTGTTCCATCCAATCCTCATGGTCAAAACAAAGGGAGAAGTTCCCTGTGGCAACTCAGAGCAGTCCTTTAGAGGCTGTGGTGTTTGAATAAGAATGGCCCCTATAGGTTCATATGTTTGAATGGTTAGTCTCTAGGAAATGGAACTGTTTGAAAGGATTAGAAGGATTAGGAGGTGTGGCCTTGTTGGAGTGGGTGTGGCCTTGTTGGAGGAAGAAGGCTTTGAGGTACCAAAAGCCCATGGTAGGATAAGTTTTCCTCTTTCTCCTTGTGGACCAGATGTGGTTCTTTGCTACTTCTCCAGCACTTTGCCTGCTGCCATGTTGATAATAGATTGTACTGGCTGGTGTTGTGTGTCAACTTGACACAAGCTGGAATTATCACAGAGAAAGGAGCCTCCCTTGAGGAAATGCCTCTCAACTAGTGATCAAGTTGGGAGGGCCCAACCCCTTATGGGTGGTGCCATCCCTGGGCTGATGGTCCTGGGTTCTATAAGAGAGCAAGCTGAGCAAGCCAGGGGAAGCAAACCAGTAAGTAACATCCCTCCATGGCCTCTGCATCAGCCTCTACTTCCTGACCTGCTTGAGGCTGTTCTTTGGTGAGGAACAGCCATGTGGAAGTGTGAGATGAATAAACCCTTTCCTCCCCAAGTGCATCTTGGTCATGATGTTTTGTGCAGGAATAGAAACCCTGACTAAGGCATAGACTAAACCTCTGAAACTATTAGCAAGCCCCCCCCAATTAAATGTTTTCTTTTTTTTAAAAGATTGATTTATTATGTACAATGTTCTGTACTGCATATATGCCTGTACGGCAGAAGAGGGTGCAAAGATCCCATTACAGATGGTTGTGAACCACCATGTGGTTGCTGGGAATTGAACTCAGGACCTCTGGAAGAGCAGTCAGTGCTCTTAACCACTGAGCCATCTCTCCAGCCCATGCTTTCTTTTCTAACAGTCGCTGTGGTCATGGTTCTTGACTAAGACAGAGGGTAAATAGATGCTGAGCAGTCTGTCTATCTATCTATCTATCTATCTATCTATCTATCTATCTATCTATCTATCTATTGAGACAAGATCTGACTATGTAGCCCTCACTGACTGTAACTCATCACAGTAGATCAGGCTGGCTGAAACTCATGGAAATCTGCCTGTTTCTGCCTCCCAAGTGCTAGTATCAAAGTGTTTGCCAATATGCCCAGATATACTTGGCCTTTCAAAGTGTTGATCAGACTTAATTAGATATGGCGACTGTCACTGCATAGTTTTTGAAACTGGGGTCAGTCTTGTGCATTAGTGTAATGTGCCAGGGCCTGAGGATGTCAGCCAACTGCCTTTCTCCTTATTAACGACTGTGAGCGTCCATTGGTAGACAGGATTGATTGGACCATAGCCTGTAAGCCATTCTAATAAGTCTCCTTTTGTTTATATACAGATTGATATGGGAGGTTGTCATTATGCAGGTGAAGGCAGGTACAAGATAGAACGAGGCCTGTCATTGGACGAGAAGGAAGGGCGGGCAGGAGAAAAGTTTTAGAGGAGGAGGAGACTGGAGCAAGGGGGAGAGGCAGCGGAGAGAACATGGAGGCAGATGTTAAGATTCCTCCCTGCACATTTACAGGTTGTTATGAATATTCTTAAGGGATGGATGTATACAGGGCTTTGTATGTCTAAGTGGGCAATTATATCTTATCAATAGGATCAGAGGTTGTTGTGTTGTTTGTTCTTTCATGTGGCGATTTATGTTCAAGAGAGTATGTGGTGGCTGGAGACGCTAGGCCGCCACGGAATTGGGATGTATATGTCTGGCATGGTGGCGACCTGCCTTGGGAACTAGATGGGTAGAGAGATTGCTGCCAGGCTCAGAGAGAAGCCATCGGCAGTGTGGTATGGGATGGAGCAAAGCAGGTGAGAGGCTTTGCTGACTGAGATGAAATATCTACCAGATGTCTTGGGGCACTGTGGTGCTGGACCTAGAGTGGAGTGAAAGACAGCATTTTTTAAATATAATTTTACAGCATCAGATTGATTCCATCAGCCCTGTTCCCCGAGAGAACCCTGATTAATACAGTGACTGCCAGTGTGAGTAGATAGCAAATGACAGATGAGAGATGGAAGGGAAACCCCTTCCTCAGCTTCAAAGAGAGGGAGCAAACACTAGAGAGTGTATGCAACATGGAGCTCAAAGCACAGCCATTCCTTAGAATGTTCCTGGCTCTGCAGTTTGGGCAGGGTTAGGAGACACGGGCAGCCTTCATCCCTGCTCCACATCCTGTGAGCTGGAAACCAAAGGCTAGAAAATTGCTTCTGAGATGAGATTTTAAAGAGGTTGGGAGTGAGGAGGCAGCTCAGTGGATACCATGCTTGCTTTGTAAGCACAAAGACCCAGGTTCCATCCCCAGAAACACCCAGGTGTCCTGGAATCCAAGTACTGGGAAGTCACGGTTCAATAGATCCCTAGAGCCTTCTGGTCGGTGCGCTCGCGGGCTTGAGGCGTTCCGGGCCAGTGAGAAACCTTGTCTCTAAAAAGAAGTGGGACAGCGCTCAAGTTGACCTCTGGCTTCCACATATACAGGTGTAGTCATGTGCACCCGCACACACATGAACATACACCTTCAAAACAAAGAAGTGTGAAATAGAGAAGAGCTTCGGGGTAGAACTGAGAACTGAGCAGAGTGAGGAGAGTCCAGGGAGCTGGCAAGAATGCTGCTCTCTGCCTTAGGAAGGAGCCTGGCATTCTCACAGGCTGTCATGGCAGCATGCTCCAGAGGCCAGCCTGCTCTTCCTATACTCAGCTGCTGCCTGCTAAAGGAGCTGCCCACCTGCTCCCTGAGGAAGGAAGATCTTTTTCTACTTTGTAGATCTGACTGGACGATACAGCTAGCCAGGAGAGGTGGAAGTGGTAGGGATTTGTATTAAGAAAAAAGCCCAGCAGGTTTAGCGGTAACTAGGATCCGTTTCTCTGTGGAGTCTGCTCTGGGAAGGCATTCAGTGGCCAGCTAGACGGTGCTCAATGGCTGCTACCAGCCTTGTTTGCTTCTTAGAACAACTCCGTCCAACACTGCTTTCTGGTTTCAAACGGCAGCACTCACCTTAAAACCACTTGAGAGCACCTGAACAAAATGAAGGTTCGCAGATCATGTATGTATTCAAGACCCTCCATTGTCTAGAGCAGATGACAGTTGTAGCCATCCTTGCCCTGGTCAGCATAAGCTGCAAGAAATGGGATTTAAAACAATCAGCCTTGCAAGATGGCTCAGACGGTAAAGACGCATGCTGCTAATTCTGAGTTGGATCCCTGAGGCCCACGGGAGAGAGGGCTCCTTTTAGTTGTCTTCTGACTTTTACACGTGTGACTTAGAAACACACACACACATACACACACACACATACACACACACAGACACATACACACACATACACATACACACACACAGACATACACACATGGACACACACACAGACACATACACACACACACGGACACACACACAGACACATACATACACACACACACGGACACACACACATGGACACACACATAGACACATACACACACACACGGACACATACATACACACACACACAGACACACACACATGGACACACACACAGACACATACACACACGCACATGGACACATACCTACACACACACACGGACACACACACACAGACACATACACACACACACACACGGACACATACACACACATACACACACACACACACACACACACACACACACAAAATGTTAGAAAATGAAACAAAATCACAGAGGCTGGAGAGATGGCTCAGCAGTTAAAAGCCCTTGCTGTTCTTGCAGAGGACCTGAGTTCAGATCCCAGTGCGTGTATAGAGGCTTAAAACTGCCCGTAACTGCAGTCCCAGGAGATCTGATGACCTCTTCTGACCCCCATGATCACTAGGCATGAACATGACTTGTATACATATATACATGCATACATACATACATACATACATACATACATATATACATACATACATGTATATACATGCATATGTGTGTGCCGGCAAAATACTCATGCACATAAAATCTAAAAATAAAAAAAAAAACCAGTAAGGGCTGGAGAAATGGCTCAGTGGTTAAGAGCACTGACTGCTCTTCCAGAGGTCCTGAGTTCAAATCCCAGCAACCACATGGTGGCTCACAACCATCTGTAATGGGATCTGATGCCCTCTTCTGGTGTGTCTGAAGACAGAGACAGTGTACTTATACATAATAAATGAATCTTAAAAAAGAAAGAAAGAAAGAGAGAGAGAAAGAAAGAAGGAAAGAGAAGAAAGCCAAGCTTGTTTTAAACAGTAATTCATTCAGTTGACACAGACCTTCTACCATTTTGGCCCTAGGAGCAGAACCTAGGATGTCAGGATTGGTTTGGTAGCAAGCGCCTTTACCCACAAGTCATCTCACCTGCCTGAAATAGTTTCCTAAACTCTGTTTTTGTTTGTTTGTTTGTTTTTGACAAGCTCTTCTATGTAGTCCTGGCTGTCTTTGAACTCTCAATCCTCCTGCCTCAGCTTCCTGAGTGCTTCCCAGTACTTACAGTACGCATTAGCACGCACAGCTTAGACACTCCTTGCTACTTTTATTTTCTCCTGTGGTACGCCCACTTTTAAAGAAATCTAATATTTTTCTGTATGTGAGAAAGCCCTCAAAGAATATCTTAGGCAACATAAAAGTCACCAGTCAAGCTAGGTATACTAATCCCCATCAAGTTTGCAGGAACACTTTATGGGAGACCGTTTCCTGACTTACAAGGGCCATTGTCTGCCGTCTCCACACAGCTATTCCCATGAGGAGTGCCTTACCTTCCTCTCACCCCTGTGTGCCCTTCTGGGCACTGGACCAAGAAGCATGGTTCTGTCCCTTCTGGTGACCTGTCCTCAGGCTACCTTAAGGTCTTCCCTCACATTTAGCTCAAGCTGTCTGTCACCTTCCTTAATCATCCCAGGACCCGCCCACTCCCAGCCTGCCAGCCCTCTGCTGGGTAGACCTGCATTCAGGTAGACAGTGGTGACTGAAGGTTTGGGTGGCCAGTGAGGCTGCAGGGACAAGAGGCGTGTCAGTGAGGTATGAGCAAGAACTTGTGCTGTTGCACAGTGGCTGACGTGTAGAAAACAGTGCGGACCGTCCGTTCCTTTTTACAGTTTATTTCCTTTATGCGCACGGGCACATTATCCGCGTGCACCTGGGGGTACCAGATGCCGGTCTGGGGCCTGTGGGGGTCAGAAGACGATCAGATCCCCTGGAAGTGGAATTACATGGTTGTGAGTTGACATGGAGATGCTGGGAATTGAACCCAGGTCCTCTAGAAGAGCGGTCAGGCTCTTAACTACTGAGCCATCTCTTCAGCCCTGAACTGCATATTTCAGAAAGGCTGGAAAAAGTAGGTACCATGGTGCGTTCTTGCAGGACCAGCAAATGGAAGCTGGAGGCAGGAGGATTAGAAGTTCAAGTCCCTCCTCACACCCTCAGTTGCGCAGTATGCTCAAGGCCAGCTCAAGCTATATTTAACTCCGTCTTTAAAAAAAAAAAAGCAGAGGGAAGGGGATCTAAGTGGCTCAGTGAGAAACGGTGCTAGCTGACAGGTGTTGTAACCTGAGTTCAATGTTCTGGATTCACAAGTACCCAGCCCTGCCTACATAAACATGTAACACAAACACATACACTCACTGTGTGTGTGTGTGTGTGTATGCACATATATACAGTATATATACACACAGTATATATGCACACACAGTATTATACTGTATATATGGAATATATGCTGTATATAACATGTATACAGTATGTATAGAATGTATAGTGTGTATATATATATAGTATTACAGTATATATACTTTATACACACATATATGTATACTCTGCATATGTATGGGGTGTGTGTGTGTGTGTGTGTTCGCGTGTGTGTGTGTGTGTGTGTAGTGGGCTATGTACTACAACATAATGCATAGTTGAGAGGCCAACTTGTAGGAGTCAGTTCTCTCTTTCTACCATATGTGTCCAGCCCCGGTACTGAGCTCAGATCTTCATGCTTGAGTGTCAAATGCTTATCTGCCAACCCATCTTCTTAGCCCAGCTCCTCAGGAGCTGTTCTGCTCATTTCGAAATAAGGTCTCTCCTTTTGCTTGGAGCTTGAGCCCCAGGGACCCACCTGTCTCTGTCTTCCTTAGCACGACATTAAAACCCTCATGCCATGTCCAACTTTTTTTAAAAAAAAGTTTATGGGGTTGGGGATTTAACTCAGTGGTAGAGCGCTTGCCTAGCAAGCGCAAGTCCCTGGGTTCGGTCCCCAGCTCCGAAAAAAAGAAAAAAGAAAAGTTTATAAGTGCAATAGATATGTAGTGATTCCTCGTGTGTGTGTGTGTGTGTGTGTGTGTGTGTACAGTGTATGTATGCATGAAGGAACATATACATGTGTGGAGGCTGGAGATAGCCTTGACTGCTATTCCTCAGACACTATCCCCTTTATTATGATGGGTTTTCTCATAGTGGAACTCACCACAGAGGCTAAGCTGTCTGGTCAGTGAACCCTAAGGACCTATGTGCTTCTTCTTCCTAAGTTCTAGGGTTGTAGGTATGTACCGCCACACCTCATAAAAATTTTGCTATTGTCCAAATAAATCTCTGGCTTTTTCGAGCAGTTCTTGACATTCAGTAGGACTAGTCTGGCTACAGTTATATTAATACATAATCACACATGCTCACACATGTATACACACACACACACACCCCTCTTACAACAATCTGTGCACACCCACCCAGATCCTTTGTAAGGAAGACTGCCTGAACTACCACAAGGTATGAGCTCTCCCCCTTGAGGAAGGGAAATCAGGTCCTTTGAACACACAACTTAATTTTAGTCATGTTTAAAAAAAAAAAGTCTGTGAGAACAAATTTGTTCAAGGTCATCAAAGACATAAATCATTTTGCTGGTAGCTTCACAGCCTAGGATAGTCAGGAATTTCTATTTTTATGTCCTTTGTTGAAAGAGTCAGGTAACAGGAAAACAAATCCTACTGTGATCAGATAGCAACAGACAATGGGGCTGTCTACCACAGACACAAAACTCCTCCTTGGGCCTGAAGGGAGTCAGAAATCTCTTCTCAACAAGGGAAACTTCCGGTTCCAGACAGCAGCTAACAGGACAGAGCTCAGAAACACAGCAGAGGCCTGTGCTTTAGGGGTGGGACAGCATCCGGTGAAACAAACAAACAAACAAACAAACAAACAAACAAACAAACAAAGGTTCTTGCTGGGCAGGCGTGTACTTCAGATGGTAGAGTGCTTGCCCAAAATGTACAAAGCTGTAGGTTTCATCCTCAGCTCTGAATAAACCAGATACCATGGCAATAGGACAGAATGGAGCAGAACAGAGTGGAATGGAACAGACTGGTTCTTGCTGGTACTGTGAGTCTGAGGAGTGTGCTTCTGTAACTGTGTGTGAGTTACACACATCACAACAAGCATTATGCATTCCTGTGCACCCTCGCTGACCTGTACATCCTGCCCAATGTGTTTGTAGCAAGTGGGTTAGCCAGGTAAAATTCTGAATCCAAATATGCATCTTGATGTTCTGTCTGTCTGTCTGTCTGTCTGTCTGTCTGTCTGTCTGTCTGTCTATCTATCTATCTATCTATCTATCTATCTATCTATCCATCCATCCATCCATCCATCCATCCCAAGATAGGGCTTTTCTGTATAACGTCCTGACTGTCCTGGAACTTTCTTTGTGGACCAGGTTGGCTTCAAGCTCACAGAAATTTGCTCTGGAAATACTGAGAGGGTTTCTGCTGTGTGTCTGCTGGTTACTGACAAATGGGCAGGTTCTCAAAGCGTGGGAAAATGGTGCTGATCCTGGCTGGATGCTACTCCAGATACAACGCCATCTTGAAGAACATTGGAGATGGATGGCCCCCTAGACTACCCCATAACAGTGTTCTGGTGGCCGGAATTGTCTGCTGTCCTGCAAAGTAACACTGCTATGGCTAAGGAGATCGCTGAGAGGTCACAGATCATTTCTTTTATGAAAGTTATAATCACCTCATGGACCTTGAACAAAATTGTCTTCAATGAAGGTGTCCTTAGAGACCCAGTTCTGATGTGCAAGGCTCGATGGGACCCTGACTTTTATATATATATATATAATTTAAATTTAATTGGGGATTGCTTTAGTTTAGTCCACAATCATCATGGCGGGAGTGTGGTGTCTCACATGTCCTTGGAACAGTAGCTGAGAGTTACATCCTGATCCAGTGGCCCCAGAAAGGGAAAGATGATACTGGCCCTGACTTGGGCTTTTGAAACCTCAAAGCCCGTAACTCCACAGAGACACACCCACTCCAACAAGGCCACACCCATTCCAACAAGGCCACACCTCCTAATCCTTCTCAAGTAGTGCCACTCTCAAACATACACATTCAAACATGTGAACCTATGAGGGCCGTTGCTATTCAAACAGCCACAGAGGCCAAGGGCAAGTTTGAGATGCAGCTAGACATGGGAGGTGCTTTGATTGTTCATTTGTTTGTTTCTATCATTAAAAAGAAGATGGCAGGGTTGGGGATTTAGCTCAGTGGTAGAGCGCTTGCCTAGGAAGCGCAAGGCCCTGGGTTCGGTCCCCAGCTCCAAAAAAAAGAACCAAAAAAAAAAGAAGATGGCAAAACAGGAGGTGGTGAGGAGAGAAGAAAATGCTGAGGGACATCAAATGCGTGTCTGTCAGCACAACACTCCCCACTACACGTGTGCCTCAGAGAAGCTCTCCAGACCCTTGAGAACACATGGAGAAGAAAAACGATTGCAGGCATCCTACACAAAAGAGGGCTCAGGAATAACCTATGTGCCTAGTGCCTGGTGCTAGGGGACCACTGGGAGCAGCCAGTAGCAGTGGATTAAAGGCAGGTAATAATCCGGACACATCATGAAAACACACTTTAAATCTTGCCTATGTTCATACATTAAACAGTTCTCTAAATTTCATAGGGTGAGTTTATATTTAAGGAAATTCTGTACTGCAGTGAGAACCGATGGGGAGAGGTATGGAAAGGGAAACAGAAAAAGAGATGAAGAGGGGGAGGGAGGTTGACCCAATCGAATGAAACAATAATCTAGGCATGGTGGCACATGGCTTTAATTCAGCACTTGGGAGGCAGAGGCTGCTGGATCTCTGAGTTTGAGGCCAGCTTGGTCTACATATCTACCTAGCTAGGGCTGTAGAGAGAACCTGTCTCAAAAGAAAACAAAGAGGGAAGGGGGATAGCTTGGTAGCCATGTAAGGCTGGGCAAGGCTGCACATCTCTAAACCCCGGTACTGGAGGGAGGGGTGACATAGGACCCCTGGGGCTTGCTCTCTGCCATCCCAACCCCAGGTTCAGAGAATATTCCGTAAGACAGACTTCTGTCTCAAAGGAATTAGGTGGAGAGGGATACGATCCAGCGGGACACCCCATGCCTGCTCTGTCCTCCACACGCATGTACAGGTGCTGTCTGACTTCATTCACGAGAATTCTCCAGAGTATGCATACCCATAGCTGCAAAGTCTCTGGTCGGGTGGAAGAACTTAGGTCAGGGAGGGGAAGAGAGTGTGGGGTGTGTGTGTAGTGTGTAGTGTGTAGTGTGTGTGTGGTATGTATATGTGAGTGTGTGAGTGGGGTGTGTGTGTGTGGTGTGGTATCTGTGTATGGTGTGTGTATGGTGTATGTGAGAATATGAGTGTGTATGTTATATGTGTGAGTGTATGTGGTGTGATGTGTGTGTGGTGTATGTGTGGTATATGTGAGTGTATGTGTTATGTGTGTTAGTGTATGTGGTGTTTGTGTGAGAGTATGGTTTTGTGTGTGTGTGTGTATGTGGTATGTGGTGTGTGTGTGTGTGTATGTGTATGTGTCTATGAGAGAGGAGAGAGAGACAGTGAGACAGAGACAGAGAGTGTTTCTGTAGGGTAACCAGCCCCCTATTGTCTGAAGGAATGAATTTCCCTTGAGCACTACAGGACCTTGAGGCCAAGCCGGTGAATGGTCTGTCTCCTTCACATTTGCTGATGAATGCGGCACGCCAGGTCCTTGCCAAGGTCTCTTCTTCTAACTCGCAGATTCTTTGAGGTTTGTGGAAAAGACAAACAACAGTGCACACTCAAAACCAAGAACAAGAAAAGCCTGTTTTTCTTTCTCTGCCTGGTAACTGATACTCCCTGAGCAAGCTGGCTGCCCACACCTGCTGGCCATTCCCAGGGCGTCACAGGCAGCAAGCAGCAGGTGACTTTGCCTGTGAGTGGGAAGACGGCAAGTTGTCTGGAAAGTAAAAGTCCTGCGCATCCCCAAACCCTAAACCAGAGACTGTGGTGGAGAGACCCAGCCGTGAGCACTTTAAAAAGAGAAACCTGCTAGGTGAACCAGATGTGTGCACAGATATGAGTGAGAGCTGCCACTTGGCACAAACCCCCCCTTCCCCGCCCCCCCCTCCTCCCCGGCCCCCTCCTCCCCGGCCCCCCCACGCTCGTGGGGTGCCCGCTCCTCTTCCGGCTGATTGGACCATTGTGAGAAAGCCGGGGAGGGGGGCGGAGCTTAGGCTCTGCTGACAAGTTACAATGTGTCCCAGGCTAGGGGTAGGCGGAGCAGAGACTGAGGGAGAAAAAGGTGAAGTAATAACTGAACAGAGAGCCAAGATGGTTTGCAGACCGCTGTCCTACACCGCTTACATTCTAGACTTCCTAATTCACATCCTGTTTTTATTTATGTATTTATCTTGTTCCGTTCTTAAGACGTGGTCTCTTCTAGCCCAGGCTGTATTCAAACTTGCCCTGAGTTTGCATCTAAGTAACTAAGGATGACCTGGAACTCCTGTTTTTCCTGCCTGCGCATCCTGAGAACTGTGTAGATCAGGCTGACCTCAAACTCACAGAGATCCATCTGCCTCTGCCTCTGCCTCTTGGGTGCTGGGATTAAAGCTGTGTGTCCCCATGGCTAGACTCCATAACTACTATTTATTTATTTTATTTTATTTTTAAAGAAAAAAGGGGATAGAGAGATGTCTATTCAGAGCCTGACACTCTTCTAGAGGACCCAGGTTCAATTCCTAACACCCACATGGGCACTCACTACAGTCTGTAATTCAGTTCAAGGGGACACATTGTTCTCTTTTGACCTACACAGGTACTACATGCACGTGATGCGAAGATACACATTCATAAACCACTCAGACATACAAAAAACAAAATCTCCATTAATAAAAATAAAAAGTAGCTGGGTATGGTGCCACACACCTTTATTCCCTGCACTCGGGAGGCTGAGGCAGGTGGATCTCTATGAATTTGAGGCCAGCCTGGTCTATAAAGTGAGTTCCAGGACAACCAGGACTACATAGAGAAACCCTGTCTCAAAAAAAAAATAATAAAAGGAAGAAGCCTGGCATGGGAGATGTTTTTAATTCCAGAATTTAAGAGGCAGGGACAGGCAAACCTCTGAATTCATGGCTAGTCTGCTGTATCTAGCATGTTCCAAGACAGCCAGAGCTATACAGAGAAACCTTGTGTCAAAACAGTAAATAAATAAACAAACAGAAGAAAAGAAAACAGCTAGTTGCCTCTGTCACAGCCATGGCACTATTGCACCTGTAGGCACATCTCACCTGACAGCTCCCTTTTGTAGCACACAGAGTCTTACATCAGAGTGTAAGACCCTCTGATAACTTTTCATCCCCCAGTGGCCTACATAGCATCTTTGGTGCTACGAACGCCAACCATCAGGGATGTACTATCCAAGACAGATGCCCCTTGATTTCTCTCTGCCTTGCACCCAAAGTGTGTGTGGTGTCTTAAGCAACAGGGCCTTACCACCTGGTTCGGGGAGGCACCTGAGAGCAATGGCAATGGTCTGTATTATTTTGGGGGACCTCTGGTGCCTCCCTTCAACAACTGATAGGGCACCATGCCTTCTGGGGACAGCATTATCCTCCCATGCGGGGCTCCTCTCTTTAATGCCTCTAAAAAAGTGTACACAGATTGTAATATATATATATTTATATTTATATATATAAAAATTTATATGCACATATGTATAGCACACACACAAACACACAGATACTGTTTGTTTGTTTGTTTGTTTGTTTGTTTGAGGCAGGGTCTCTCTGGCTGCCTGTTGCTGCCTTCCATGGCCAGGGATTAAAGGTTGAAGGCATGCACCTCCAAGCCAGGCCAGATTAGATATTCCTCACTTACGTCACAGAGTGGTGGGTTTCAGTCAACCTTTAGTGCACCTTCACTTTTGGCTGATTCTCTTCCCAGCTCCTCTTTGTCGCCATTCCCCATCCCTGCTTGCCTTTCCTCCAGCCTCGCCTCCCCTCACCACCACGCTCTACTTACACATGGTGTTCTACTCTCCCCATCCCCTTTAAGGCCAGCCCCCTCCCTGGTGTCCTTATTTTTGTTTGAGGATCGATAAACATTTTCCATGGTGGCTACATGGCATTTATGTCCTGCCAGCAATGTACAGCAGGTTTTTAAAGATTTATTTATTTATAATGTATGAGAACACTGCAGCTGTCTTCAGGCACACCAGAAGAGGGGATCAGATCCCATTACAGATGGTTGTGAGCCATCCTGTGGTTGCTGGGATTTGAACTCAGGACCTCTGGAAGAGCAGTCAGTGATTTTAACCACTGAGCCATCTCTCCAGCCCCAGTTACAATATTTTAACAATTACATGTTTTGAAAATATTTTTGGACTAGGCATGGTAGCATACACCTTTAATTCCAGGACTGAAAAAGCTGGGGCAGGAGAATTTGAGACCAGCCTGGGGTATATAAGTTCTAGGCCAGACAGGTTTACAGAGTGAGATATAATCTTAAAAACCAAACAACCAAAGAAACAAACAAAAACCAACAAAACCAAGCAACCAGCCCACCAAAACCAAAGAAAAGCAGGGGCTGGAGAGATGGCTCAGAGAATAGGAGCGCTGGCTGTTCTTCCAGAAGAGCCAGACTGATTCCCAGCACCCATGTGGTGGCTCGTAACTGTCTGTAACTCCAGTTCCAGCGGATCCAGTGACCTCTTCAGGACTACATGAGTACTGGGCACATGGTACACAGACATAGATGTAAGCAAAACACCCATGCACATAAAAATAGACCAATTAAAAATACCTATAGGGGCTGGAGAGATGGCTCTGCAGTTAAGAGCACTGACTGCTCTTCCAGAGGTCCTGAGTTCAAATCCCAGCAACCACATGGCGGTTCACAACCATCTGTAACGGAATCTGGTGGTTTTCGACCATTTATAATTTCAGTTCCAGGGATTGACAGCCTTTGCGACCTCCTCCAGCACTAGGCACACACACAGGCAAAATGCTTATACACAAACAATAAAACAAATAAACCTAAAAATAGCTTTAAGTCTTTAATTGCAGCAGTCAGGAGGCAGGGGCAGGGGGCTCATTGGGAGTTTGAGGCCAAGCTGGTCTATGGGGCAAGTTTCAGGACAGCCAGAGCTACACAGAGAAACCCTGCTCAAAAAAAACCCATTATATATAGATATATCAGACTGGAGAGATGGATCAGCAGTTATTAAAAGCACTGGCTACTCTTCCAGAGGCTCTAAGTTCAATGGCAAACACATACACATAAAATGAAAATAACTATATCAAAACTGTGTGTGCGCACAGGTATGTGAGCACCCTCACGCCCCCTTTAAGCTGGATATGGTATCTTGCCCTGTAATCCCAGCATCCTTGGGTATATAGAGATTTCAAGGCCAGCCTGGGCTATGTCAAATTTAAAAGCTTCTGTTGTCGCTTTTAAAAGAAGGAGTAAGAAGGGCAGGCATAGCAGATGGGAGAGACGGGAAAGACAGACAGAGAGACGGACAGGCTGACACAGAAACCTAGAACTAAAGATAAAAGCCCCCCACCACCACACACACACACACACGGAGTCTGTTGTCTAAGAAAGTACTGTGGTAGAAACCCTCGTCGTGGCGGTCAGCTCTCAGAACCGTCAAAACCTCCAAGAACAAACTCTTTAGCGCCATGTATGCTGCGGATGAAGAAAACCAATCATATCCGGTCCGTCCGCTGAGCCCACTCAGCAACATGCAGACTTCAGCTGTTCTAAACCGGAAGCGAGCTTGTTGCAGAAGGAAGGCTTCTATGGAACCCTCGCAGGCCTGGTGCGTGGTGTGTGGACTCCCACCTCCAGGAGGCGGGGACATCAGGCAGGGGAACCGAATTATTAGAGTTTTAATTTGGAAGAATGGCCTGGTTTCAAAGGGAGGGTAGAGGAGCAGGCAAGGACCCGCGGCAGAGGTCGCAGTCTGTCATTTGTACGAGGCATGAGCAAGCACACGCGGTCCAGGCCTGGAATGTGATCGGAAGACAGAGGGCCAGCACGTCACGCAAAAGTGTTTATTATTTGTTCGTTTGTTTTGAGACGGGATCTCCTGTAGCCTGTCCCTCTCAGCTGTTGAGATCACTCCATGACACCTGGGTTTATGCAGCGTTGGGGATGGAACCAGGACTTCACGCATGCTGGGTACACTTCACCAACTAAGCTACACCCGGGGCTCGGGCAAGCCTTCAGCAATAGTTAAAAGCAGGGGCAGGGTAAAGTCCTTTCTGAGCAAGCATGAGGGCCTGCGGTCAGAGCCCCAGCACGTGTGTAGAGACCATTGTGGTTGTTGTACCTACATTGCTAGCAGAGAGAGTCAGGTCTCACTGGCCAGCCAGTCTAGTCATCAGTGAGCGCCAGGTTCAGTGAGAAGCCAGATCCTAAAAACTAAGACCTGGGAGATGGCTCAGCAGGTAAGAGCAGATGCCACACAACCCTGACAGCCCAACATGGAAGGAGAGAATGGCTCCTAAACATCGTTCAGTCACACACAAACACATCACAATGCAGTAATCATCATCACCATCATCATCACCATCATCATCACCATCATCATCACCATCACCACCATCATCATCATCAGTAATAATAATAATAAACAATAATAATTACATGAAAAATAAGGTACAGAGAGGTAGAAGAAGACACTGATGCTAACCTCTGCCCCCTCAGGCACACAGACAGGCATATGCACGGACACAGGTACACACAGTTGAGTGCGATGCCTCCCAATGAGAGACCTGGCTGGCCACCACTGGTCAGAGCTCAGCCCCTGGAGAGGGTCATGAGCTGCCAGGCAACCGAGGGTCTTCCCCCTTACGTGGAGTGGCCTATCTTGGATTGCAGAGAACCCGCTTGAAGTGAGGAGAACAGACCTCAGATTGAGGAGTCAGCAGGTGCCACAAACACAGGAGAACTAACACTTGGTGTCTGGGAAATAAAGCTGGGCTCCTTAACCCCAGAAGAGAGATCTAGATCAAGTGGGCAGCCCAGTCACCAGGTGCTGCTGACAGGAACCCGAGAGGTTATCAGACACCTGAGAACACCCTCCCTGGTCTGGATTTCAGTGACCTCTGCACCTTTGATTCTTAGTGGTCACTGGTTCTCCAAGTCAGGGGGACACAGCTCAGCTATAGAGGTGTCTTGGAACACCACAGCAGAGAGCGTGGCTTGAGCCAGTAAGGACCAGTATGCAAAAACCAAAAACGTCTCCTTCCAATTTATTTTATTTACTTTTAAAAAAAAACCTTATTTACCTAATGTATATGAGTACACTATCTTCAGACACACCAGGAGAGGGCATCAGATCCCATTACAGATGGTTGTGAGCCACCATGTGGTTGCTGGGAATTGAACTCAGGACCTCTGGAAGGGCAGCCAGTACTCTTAACCACTGAGCCATCTCTCCAGCTCCCTTACTTGTTACTTTTTAACTCCTAAATTATTTCATGTGTGTTTTGTCTCAATGTATGTCGTGCATGTAGCATTTGCATGCAGTGCCCACAGAAGCCTGAAGAGGGTGTTGGATTCCTTGGAATTTCAGTCAAGACAGTAGTGAACCATCAAATGGGTACTGGGAATTGAACTCAGGTCCTCTGGAAGAGCAGCCAGTGCTTTTAACCAATGAGCTTTCTATGTAGCCTTGGCTGGCCAGGATCACCCTCTTTAGACCAGGTTGACCTCAACTCCCAGTGATCCACCTGTCTGTGAGGCAGTTATGGTAGCTACTGCTGTAATGTCTCAAGGACATTGAGACATGATCATCACAGCTGGGTTAACTGCATTTGCCTTCTCTCGGTGGGGAATCCCGAGCTAACCCTGGTGGACGTGGAAGTGGGACAGAGAGTGAGGCACTACAGGGCTCCTGCGACTCCTTGAAGAAGAATCTTGATCCACTGTGTACAGTGGCTCTGACGTGCTCCCTGCATACGGGTGAGACAACACAAAGGACCCAAGGCCAGAGCGATGGCTGTTTCCCTTGTCTGCACGGAAATTTCCACGGGGGATTGGCCCCTCCCCTACAGGCTCCTGAATAGGTTCGTGGACCCTCGAGTCAGATGCTGCTAAACAACACAGGTTGCACCCTGATTTGCCCTTGAATAATAAACATACCCTCACTGGCTAAAAAGCTATATTTAAGCTCATGTAAATAAACAATAAAGTTTGCTGTGCACCCTGATGCTGGTCTCCAGAGTCCGAATCCCGGGTATGGTTGTGGACTCCGGCCCCATTTACCCCTCCACTTCTGGCCCCTGCTCCCACATCGCTCATGTACAGAAGTGACAGAGAGGGTCATGGGACTCTCGCTAGAGGATTCAGACACAATTCCCAACTGGTTGTATGAAATTCTGTCCTCATCGCGCATGGCCTCAGGGTCTCAGGAGGGACTAAGGGATCTAGGCTGGGAGAGATTAGGAGAAGGGGCTCCTTGACACAGCCATGGGGCAGCCACCGCCACTCTGGGTACAGATCTGCTGGTAAGGCTGCTTTAGGGTCGTCCACATTCCTGCACAGAGCTGGCGCCCACTGTTCTGAGAGTGAGCCTGAGAAACTCACTGGTTCCCCCAGGAAGAGGACCGCACTGCTCAGTGTGTGGCGCACATACCCCAGCCCACTCCCACCCCTAAAGACAAGTCTGGCAGCGATGGGAAGGCCGGGAAATAGTTTGACAGACAGCGGGTGGCTGGAATCCTTCCCGTAGTGGAGATAAGATCGGTCTGGGGGTTGTTTAAAGAGAGAAAATGGGGTGTCTACCTAAGACGTTTGTACCTATTGTGTGTGATCTATTGGCAGGAGCCAGGGAAGTCGTTCTGGGTAAACACTGCTAAATGTAGTAGTCATACCTCACAGAGCACGTATGTGAGCTAGCTACTGAAAATAAAACAACAACAACAACAGAACCCCCAAAACAAAAAGCAAACATCCTAGCATATCTTCACAAGCTGCTTATCCAAGGCCCCAGCTGTATTTTCTTGGAAACACAGCCATCTTTGTCAACAGAATCTCAAGCACCCATTCACCAGCAGAGGTCAGGGTCGGAAGGTAGAAAAGTACCATCATCTCTGGCTCTTTATTAAAGGACACGTGACTCCTCCAGGAGGCTTTAATCAGGTCTTTTATTTCATGTTTTGAGATAGGGTCACAGCCCAGGCTGGCCCTGAGCTTGCTCTACACCGCAGAGGAGCTTTTATTTCTACATCGTGTGCAAGTCTATGGAGGTCAGAGGACAACTTCGACTAGGTGGGTCCTGGGAATTAAACTCCGGTCATGTGACCTTACCTTGACCTTGAATTTCTGTCCCTCTTGATGGGATTAGGCGTACTCGACTGTGCCTGTGGTATGTGGTTCTGAGGATTAAATCCGGGTCTCTGGGCATGCCAAGCAAGTACCTTACCAAATGAGCTACGTCCTCAGCTTGGGTTTATTTATTTATTTATTTTTGAGACTGCCTAGCTACGTAGCCTAGGCTGCCCTCAAATTTGCAGTGATCCCTCTGCCTCAGTTTCCCGAATGCTGTGATCACAGGAATACACCACACCCTGCTTTCCCTGCTTGGATAGTTAAGCCTCGATAAACAAATTCCAGAGCCAGTAGATGAACACAGAGACTGAATATTCTTTTTGTTTGTTTTTTGAGACAAGGTTTTTCTATGTAACAGCCTGGCTATCCTGGAGCTCTGTGGACAGGCTGGCCTCAAACTCACAGAGATTTACCTGTCTCTGCCTCCTGGGTGCTGGGATTGAAAGTGTGACCCCAGCATGGTATTTAGTTTTAATTGCCAACTTGTCACAATCTAGAATCACTAAGAAGAGAGTTGCAGTGAAGAATTGATGCGGCTGGCCTGTAGGCGTGTCTGTAGATTATTTTAGTTGTGCTAATTGAGGCCAGATGTGCTGCCCACTGAGGGTGGCCCATTCTCTGGGCAGAGGTTCTGAACTGTGCTCTCTGCTCTTGACTGTGGATGTAACAGTTCTCTCCGGTTTCTGCCACTGTCATGTCTCTGCTGTACTGGACTGTAACTTGGAACTATTAACGTAAATAAATCCTGTCCTCCTTAAATTGCTTTTGTCAGGGTATTTTATCATAGCAACAGAAAAGACTAAGGCATTGACCATTGGCCCTGTTCACCTCCTAGGTGACTTCTGTATGGAGCAGTGTGTGCGAGAACTGGTGTGAAAAACCAGGTCTTCCGAGTGGACTGAGTCAGAGATGTCTAAGAGATCAGTAGCCATTCTGGAGCAGGTGTGAGCATTGGTGACTGCGTGTTTTAGACCCAGATGGGAAACGTCAGCATAGCAGGCAGGGTCTTGGGTTGACTTCTGTAGTTCTGGGGACTGGTTGGACCAGGGCCTGGGCAGTAGAATGTACCTCAAAGTTTTTTGATCATTGGGGTGGAAACGTCTTTCTAGGTGTTGTCGTGCTTGCCTGTAACACCGGCATTTATGGAGACTGAGGCAGGGGAATCCTTGACACACCCAGCTTGGTCCCAGGGACAGTCTTGACTGGGCAGCAAAGGAATGAAGAAAAGACAGGCAGTTAGAAGGACACAAATATCTGGGAATGGTCTGAACTGTGCTCTGTGATAGGAAACCTCTGTATCCCAGCTCAGCGTGTTTATTATATAGAATTGGACAGAGTCGAGGTCATTGCATATGTCTGGATAAGGAATCAGGTTATCACACACAGATAAACAAGGGAGTAGCATTATGTATTATATACCGTTGAACAGGGAGACAGGCTTAACTAAACTCAGTTGCAGCGATCTCTGTAGGGGAGCGGTGTGGGCTGTAAACATCAGTTAGACAACTATGGTAGACATTTTCTACACACACCATCAACATCCACACGTGGACCAGAAGGGAAGGAAGGCTTTGCTCTTTTCCCATGAGGCTGGGGTCCTGGACGTAGCTAGCTCCTTTCAATAGCATACATTCACTCAGGAGGACCTATTCAGGGCTTCCTCAGCTCCCCACAGATCATGAATTTGAGGTCAGCCTGGGCTGACAAAAGGCTACAGAACTGGAGAATGCAAGGTGACAGCCAGGCCCAGAAGGGACAGTTCTCACAGCTTAGGACCGCACAGCGGACTAAAGAAAGCTTTGTGTGTGTGGGGGAGGGGTGTTTGTTTTTGTCAGTTTTTTGGTAAATTTGAAGTTGAGAGAAGTTTTGCCCATGGACGTGGGAGGCAGGCAGGCATAGAAATGATTTTGTGCACGTGTGCGCGTGTGAGTGTGTATGTGTGTGTGTGTGTGTGTGTGTGTGTGTTTGTGTATCAGTGCAAGACAATAGACAATTTAAATCTCAGCAACGGTGTAGTGAATTATTGGAGTTTATTGGTACAATGGAAATTTAGATAACAGAAAAAACTGAGCTCGGGCTGAGGACATAGATCAGTTGATAGACCGTTTACCTGGAACACACAAGGTCATGGTTTCAATGCCCAGGACTGTCACATACATAGGCAGACTATCATATGCATTAAAAACCCTTAAAGTGGGGCTGGGGATTTAGCTCAGTGGTAGAGCGCTTGCCTAGGAAGCACAAGGCCCTGGGTTCGGTCCCCAGCTCCGAAAAAAAAAAAGAACAAAAAAAAAAAAAAAAACCCTTAAAGTATGAGCCATGTTTTGTTTCCTAGAAATGACACATTAAAGAGAGTGAAGGACAGGGTGGGGTTGTAGCTCGGTTCCTAGAGAGCTTCCTTGGCAGGCACAAAGCCCTAGGTTGCACCCGGCAGCACATAAACTAGGCGTGGGGTCAACTCCTATAATCTCAACACTTGAGACGTAGAGGCAAGAGGATCAGAAGTTGAGTTTGAGGCCAGCCTGGGCTTCATGAGTCCTTAGTAGGGTGGGATGGGTGGGAGAGCCAGCCCCATAAACACAAGGCAGTTACTGTTCATTCCTGCCAGCGTCACTGTCATACCGTATTGGCTGAGCAAGTCACAGGGCCGGGTGTCGATCTGCATGACTGGGAGAGACTCTGTAAAGTCTCATACACAGATTGGGGAAGAGTGAAGAACTGGGGCTGTGACAGAGACCCGCTGTCTCACTGTCTTTGTGGCTCTTTCTGGGCTGGCACAGCCTGCCTTTGGTTGTCATCTTTGGGTGGATACAAAGGACACAGTGAGGGACAGGCCGAGCCTCTGTTCTGAGAGACCCACTCCATCTGGGAGGCCAGGACACGTGCAGGCAAAATAAGCAGAAAGAGACTCCGCCTACCCGCTGGAGGAGAGGTGAGATCTGCTGATTAGTTCTGGGAAGGAGATGGGTATGACCTTGCTGAAGTCAAAAGAGACTAGGAACAGGGTCCTGGTCCCCATCTCCCCTCATACTATGTCCCTCCTTCTTTCCTGGCCGTCTGGACTCTGCCCTTGCAAGCCTGGCCACGCATTGTCTTCGTTCCTTGCAAAGCGCCTTTCTCCTGCGCACTCAACTCCCTGAAGCGGTTACCTTTCTGACCGACTCCATGAAAAGCAAGTTTGGGGAGTAAGGGTTTATGTTCAGCTCCTAGTCCAAGGGATGCAGTCCAGCAAGGCAGGGGAGGCTTGGTGGCAGGCAGCTGGTCACATGACATCCTCAGTCCAAACCCCAGCCATGGAATGGTGCTGCTGCCCACTCAGGGTCAGTCTTCCTCCCTTAACCCAGTCTAGAAATCCCTTAGACATGCCCCATTTTTTAAAAAAGATTTATTATTAAATTGGGTGAGAGACTTCAGTTTGATTCCTAACACACATGGTGGAAGGAGAACTCCCAGGCTGACTTCCTCAGCCTCCTGAGTTTGGGGGTTATAGGAATCAGCCGTCAGGCTTGGCTGAAATATTTCTCTTTAAAAAAGTGTCTTTAAGTTTTAGACATGCAACACGATTCAGCTTTTTAAAAGAAAGGCTGACCTAAATGGATTAAAAATAAGTAAATAACCAAGTATCCAACTTGAGTGTTCAGGAACCAGAGGGAACATATTTCTGTTTGAGGCTAGCCTGATCTACATAGGCTTTATATGAGGAGGGTTGGGGAGAGAGGAAGGAAAACGGGGCTATGGAGAGGGCTCAGTGGATTAAAGTGTATACTTGCTATACAGTCCTGACAATCTGCGTTCACTCTTTAGAGCTCACAGGGGAAGGAAAAAAACTATTGCTACAGGTCCGCCTCTGAGCTCCATATTCACTGTGGCCCATGTCCCGTCCCCCCCTTACCTCCCCCTCATTATAAACACACTGAAAAGAAGGAAGAGAAAGAAGAAAACAAAGAGAGCTGGGCATGGTTGGTGCTCACCATAGAGGACAGGAGGTGGAAGCCACCTGCAACTATGTAGCAAGTCTGAGACTAGCCTGAGTTACATGAAATCTTAACTCATAAAACCAAAGAGCGGTCAGAGAGATGGCTTGGTACTGACTGTTCTTCCAGAAGACCTAGGTTTGAAAGCACCCATAACACCAGTTCCAAGGAATCCAGTGCCCTCTTCTAGCCTCTGTGGGCACCAGGCACACTCACAGTGTACATGTGGGCCAAACACATCCATACACATAAAATATAATAAAGTTGTAGTGTAAAATACTTTAAATTGTTTTTATTAATAATGCTGTAATATGACAGCAATTATTCCTTATCTAATTTTCTCCAAATAACCACACAGAGACCTTTTATTATTTCAAAGCTTTAGGCCTAAGCTGGGCAGACTCTCAACTCATCTAAGTTAACACAACAGCCACGTGGCTACCACAGTCACATGTGTCCTTTCATGCCTCCTTCTTCCCAGAGTTCCTTTCTCACTCCCAGGAAGTCCCACTTCCCACTTCCTGCCCAGCTAATTGGCCACCCGATTTTTTTTTTATTAAAGCCAATCAAAGAATGCCTTAGGTAAGAACAGAGACCCAACTTCACACAGCATACCCCAACATAAAATGATAATTTATGTAAACATATGAAAGGAAAAGAAAACTCAGCTCCACAGCACAGGTTTGAGAGGTTGTGTTTATTACGCCGAGCCTTTGCACTACGCATCCACCTACAGTCCGTAAACAAATACAGTACATTTGGAAGTAGGAGGCTAGCCCATCAGAAGTGGCAGAGAAACAATTCTGTTCAGACAGTGCAACCTCACCACAGCGCCCTCCTTAGGCCAGCTGTGAAAAACACCAGAAGGCAGGCTTAGGCCCCAGGGGTGGATCTCCAGAGATTCATCAGAAACTGCCGTGGAGAGGAGCAAGGCAAGAGCTTACTTAGTTACATTCACAGGTGAAGCTTCTAATCCAAGTGTCCCTAGCGCCACAAGAAACAGCAATCAGCAGGTGGTTACAGAATTAGGTAACTCAGAGTAAAGCCTCTGGCCGTCCGAGCAAATGAGGAATTTGCCTGTTTTCATCATGGGTGGACTATGATAAGAACATCAGCTGACTTCAGGGGGGCATCAGTCAGGAAGGGTCGTTTCATGAGGGAAAGGAAGGACCGGGAAGTACAAGGCCAGAGAGGTGAGTTAAATGAGGACACAAAACACAAACCTTAACAATTCTTCACTGTGCTACTTTGTAGACACCACGGGGTTGCTCACAGCCCTTTGGATATCTTAAAAAGCAACTCTTCGTTACATAGGTACAGAGTTTTAAAAAAAAGACTTACTAGGAGACAAGAAAAAAATTGATTGACAACATCATTATGAAAACTGAAATATTCAGCCTGCTGTGCGTTTCAGGTATGGGACTTTACAATGCTCCAAAAGTCTTCTTGGATAGTTTTAAAAATTCCCATAAAAATTTATTTTACAATCATTTTCGGTTATATAGGGGATGCGGAGTAGGGTGGGGGATACCAAACCCAGGATGAGGGAGAGGAAGTAGAAACTCTCATACGTGCAGGACATCGGCATCCGTACGCTCTTCCCACCCCCATGGGATGCCTGGTTTTTAAATAAAGATAAAATCATTTGTGTCCTAATCCCAGCATCCAAAGCACTCACTCCATACAGTGTGCGTTTCAGTGAGGTTCACATTGACTTGTCTGTGCCCGACCCTGCCTCCTGGAAGCTTCCTCAGGGAGTCAGAAAGGTCAAAAACTGCAAAACCCAGGGCACTCAGGAGACAGAGGCAAGAAGGTGACAAGTTCAAGACTAGCCCAGGCTACATAGAACAAACCCTCACAGGAAGTTAGTCATCCTGATTTCCTCTAGAGAGTGAGGGTCGCCTCACTCTATAGCAGTATTCTCTAGAAATGTTGGTTCATGTTCTAGTAAAAATAATAATAATAATAATCTCTCATAGTCTAATGTGTTTGGGATTTATTAGCTTAGCAGGTGCCCAGCATCCAGGCTCCCCCCTCTAGTGTGTGAGAGGCAGGCAACTGTAATGGCCAAACTCACCTGGCCATTCCAGGGTCCACTTGGCGTAGCCAGGAGACTACAGGACACTTGTATTTATAGAACATTGTTCGGCAAAGGCTGTAAATTCTCAAATGCAGTGGCTCTCAAAATGTAGTGACCATCAGAAATGCACGAAAGGCATATTGAAACACAGGGGCCATTCTTGAGGCCCGGGAACCCTCTTTCTTAAGAGTGCAATGACTCGGCCAATTGGGGACATCACTCAGTGGTGACCTTCCGGCTCTCTGCCACACAAACCCCCAAGTCGGGAAGCCCTCCTGCGGCCTCAGGAAAGGCTGCACATAGATACCATTCCTATAAACTGCCGGGTCGGAGAGGCCCAGTGACATCCTAGCAGGTCCTGTCCTGGAGGGATGGAGGAATGTCCTTGGACAATCAGGTACAGCAATGGCTTCTTACATGAGAAGTGACAGTGGCACCCTTCACGGTGCCACGAGCCCGGAGAGACAATGTTGCAGAAGTCAAGCCACATCTAACAAAGAGCATGATAGTTTCCCCAGGAGGAAATGCCAGCCACTGCAGGGGTGCCTCCTTCCTCTGCTGCTGGTCCTGTATAAAAACCCATTCTAGCAGCGAATGAAGAGGAGGCAAGAAATGTGGTGTCGTATCAAGAAGAGAAGTGTATGTGGAGGATCTGATTAAAACACCTGATTGTTAAGCTATCAAACCACAATCCAGGAGCTCGTGCTGCTGGCTCTGAGATGCTGTTTAAAAGTAAAGTGTGGAGGTCGTCAAGCACACATACCCGCATACAGCAGGATAACTGTTTTCAGAGGGAAAAACCAAACAGTTCTTCCCTTCACTTGCATACAAGTCATGGCCATAAAATCTAGCTGAGTTAGTTCTAATCTCACAAGCTGCCCTGGAGGGAAAATTTAAAATGTGATCATTAAAATAGACACCTGATTTGGATTCAGAGAAACACTCACAGAATGAGAAAAGGTGCACACTGGTGTGCGCGCGCGCATACACACACACACACACACACACACACACACACACACACACACACACTCATTCACTCATGTGCGTGTGCCTCTGTAGCTGTGCCTCTCCTCGCACAGAGACAAAGCTGTGACAATTTGTATGTGTTCAGATCAGAGTACAGTTCAGCAGGATCTCACTGCCACACCCTGGTTTTCTGGGTGGTCCTCAATGGGCAAGGCAGAGCCCTTCCCACAGGGCTGCCTGACTTCCTTCAGATGTGCTCCGGGTGGCTCTGCAGGCAGGACAGCATCTGGGTGACAGGTCTGCCTTCATAGCAGATCTGATACACGGCAGTGAAGAGGGGAAACCTAGGAGCGGGAAGTGGGAAGGACATGTTAGGCTGTGTATCTTGCTTCTTGGAGTAGGAACGTGTGTGTGTGTGTGTGTGTGTGTGTGTGTGTGTGTGTGTGTGTGTGTGTGTATGCATGTGTGTTGTAACAGGCCCACAGACAATGCACAAGCAATGCCATGACTGAAGTATCATTCAGGTCTTATAACCCAGGATATAGGCAGCCTAACTTGACAAAACAAGAAGACCCAATCTTTCAAAGTCCATAGTTCTGGCAAAGTTCCCAAATGTACAGACTTTGCTTTTTTTGGCTCCTGTAATCGTACTTCTGGGTAATTTTTCTTGCTAACGGAGGTGTGCCAACCTAGGATCTTTTGTGCTTAAAAGATCGATCACCCTGAGAAAGGTTCAGGGCTGCACTGGGATCTGGAACTCCCAATGTAGTCACCAGCCGATGAGCTACCAATGCTTCAAATGCTGGCAGTGGGTTCCTGATCCCCCTGCCTCAGGCTGCTGGGTGCTAAGGTTTCAGGCATGTGTCACCAAGCCCAGAACACTCCCCCTGCCCTTTAACTTACACATGGTCTTACTCTTTAGCCAAGGCTGACTTTGAACTCTCTGTAGCCTAACCTAACCTCGAACTTGTATCAGTCTTCCTGTCTTGGTTTCCCTAATGCTGGAGTTTAAGGCATGAACTACACCAGGCCCACACTTACATCTCTTCACAAAAAACCAAAAGTAGCTGGGTGTAGTGGCACACAGTTCAAATCCTGGCGGTTGGGAGGCAGAAGCAGTCAAATTTCTCTGTGAGTTCAAGGCCACCCTGGTCTGTGTAGTGAGTGCCAGGCCAACCAGGGTTATGGTGAGGCCCCTTTTCACACTTTTTTTTTTCTTTCTTTTTTTCGGAGCTGGGGACCGAACCCAGGGCCTTGTGCTTGCTAGGCAAGCGCTCTACCACTGAGCTAAATCCCCAACCCCTCAACTAAAATTTCATATTCCATAGCATGCCTAATCCACAGAGTCAAGCTCTTCTCAACGGAGTTGAGATCCGTTTTGTGTGACAGATACTTCCCACCAGAGATGCCCACACATCACTCAGAAGTCTCAACAGATCTGTCGCATGCTAAGTACCCTGGCTGAGCAGCTCCCTCATCCGCCCGCTGCGACTGTCTGAGGACCGGCATTCCAGGCAACAGGGGACTCACTTGTCCAGCAGCCCCTTCTGCTTGAGGATGCGGTACACCTCCGCAGAGGTCTGAGGTCCCTGGAGCTTCTGTCCGTTCAGCAGCTCCTTCTCCAGCTCTTCGATGGTCTGAGAAGAAAGGATAAATACAGCATCCCCCTGAGAGTTGTTCCTACTGAGAGAGGGAGAGGAGAGCTGAGATGTCTTGTCTGCATGCAAGGAAAGGGTAAGGACATTTCGAGAGGAAAATGGAACCGTGACATTTACGGGCAAGTGTCACATTAAATAAAGTCACCCGGGCTCAGAAAGACAAGGAGTGTGTGAACTCTCAAGTGAGGCTCTTACCTCCTATGTGTGCCTGTGCCTGTGTGTGCGCGTTGTGTGTGCTCACGCACTCGTATGTATGTGTGCACATGCATGAGCGGGTGCATGCGTGTTCATGTCCATGCACATGTGGTATGCATGCATGGAGAGAAAGGTCAGAGGTTGATGACGTGTGTCTTCTTAGTTACTTCCTCCCTAAACCCAAAGCTCACCAACTTAGCTGGTCTCGCTGACCATCTCCCCAGCCTCCTAGCGCCTAGTCTTCGTATTGGCATATTTATGCTGGAGTGGTTGGGGAGAGGCCAGAAGGGGTTCCCACCCTCCCAGAAGGGACAAAAGAGGGAGAAGGCGGGGCTGGGGATTTAGCTCAGTGGTAGAGCGCTTACCTAGGAAGCGCAAGGCCCTGGGTTCGATCCCCAGCTCCGAAAAAAAGAACCAAAAAAAAAAAAAAAGAGGGAGAAGGCATGTGATATAGGGATGGAAGACAGAAGGCGGAACCGGAGATGGGGTGGGAGGGGGAAGACAAGGGGAGGAGTAATCTAAATTAAGTGTTATGAAAATGCTATTGGAGGCCTGTCACTTTGTATGCTAACCTTAAAAAAAATTAAAGAAAAAGAAAAGGGTGTTACAGATCAGGTAAGCATAGTCAAGATAGAACGGGTGGGTGTTGATGTTATGGGGAATCTCCATGGGCACCGGCCATTTCCCTGTCTGGGGTCTCAGACGAAGAGGGTCCCAGTATCAAGCAGAGCAGGCTGGGGCTCGGGGTACCTTCCCGGTCCTGGCGAAGGCCTCTGCCACCTTGCGGTTCCGCCCTCCGTAGCAGGTGGTGATGAGGTCGGCCACCCCGCAGCTCTCCAAGAAGGTGGCCGTGGACACCTGGCCCTTACAGAAGATCTTGGCGAAAGCGATCATTTCCATGAGGCCCAGGCGGATGACGGCTGCCTTGGTGTTGTCCCCACAGCGGAGGCCATCGCAGAAGCCGGCTCCCACAGCAACAATGTTCTGCAGAGAATACAGGGCAGGAGTTGACACAGGAGCACATGCAGCCCTGAAAGGATTTGGAGCAATATGGGAGGTGGGCACGGGTGTATGGAGCATCAGCCCGAGAGTCAGGTCAGCTGACAGCAGCCCTTGGGTGCATTCTCTCTGGGCAAACTAGTTTGCCCTCAAATGTTTTTTTTGAAAAATTTATTGTATATAAGTACACTGTGCTGTCTTCAGACACACCAGAAGAGGGATGGGAAATGTAATCTGATGATCCCATTACAGATGGTTGTGAGTCACCATGGAGTTGCTGGGATTTGAACTCAGGACCTCTTGAAGAGCAGTCAGTGCTCTTAACCACTGAGTCGTCTCTGCAGCCCACTAGTTTGCCTGTTTGTTTGTTTGTTTTAAATCAAAACTGAGTGCTAGTCTGGGATTGCAGCAACTCTGAGGCCAGTGTGGTCTACACAGTGAATTCCAGTTCTGTCAGAGCTACAAACCCTGTCCCAAACAAGCACCAGCCCCACCCTGTCCACCCCCACCCTGCAAGCACCATACTCGCTTTGCAAACAAATCTGAGTTTGATCCTCAGAACTAATGATTTTACAAAAGCCCTCAAACTGAGATTCACCCCAGTGCAAAGTGACTGGAAGGAGGGTAAATCAGAATACTGCAGCAGGTAAGAGATCATGGTGAGCCTCTGGTTGGTGTCTGTTGTGGTGTGGGCAGTTCTCTCCGGTATGCTCTAGGAGCTGGCTTGCAGGGTCACAAGGTAAGCATGCATGCAACTACAGTCCCAGCCATTTCTCTCCTTTAAATATCTCCACATGAATATTCCTGGGGCAGCTGCTCTGTATATTCATTGCATCAACTCTCCTAGGCACTGGCAAACCAGATACGGAGCTCCCTTTCCACAGGGGATAAGCTGGGATAGAGGATATCACCCTAAGGCCTGTGTTTGTCAGCCACATTCTATAGGACCCGGTCCACACCAGCTACTGATGGCAGATGACTCGATTATCATAGGCTGAATGACCGAGACAGTCTTTGTGGGCCTGTATCTGGTCCTCGTGGAAAATGCTTGTCAGTTATAAAAGGAACAATAAAATGCGTGCAAATGACAATCCCCTTCTTTCTGGAGGTCCAACAGCCTCCGTCTGATTCTTCTGGAGGCTACCTCTTAGTGGACTTGACCTCAAGTGATGCTGTGTGAACAGTGGGCTCACCAATGACAAGGGGTGTAGAATACATTTAATTGAGGTCTGAGATGGCTCAGTGGTTAAGAGCACTGACTGCTCTTCCAGAGGTTCTGAGTTCAAATCCCAGCAACCACATGCTGGCTCACTACCATTTATAATAAGATCTGATGCCCTCTTCTGGTGTGTCTGAAGATAGCAGCGACCGTGTACTTATATATAATAAATAAATAAGTAAATAAATAAATCTTAAAAAAAAAACATTTAATCTCAATCCTCCTTAGTCTCTTCTGTTCCAAGACAAAAAACTTACAACTTTTATTTTTATAAAAGTCTTATTGAACACTAGGGCTGAGCAGGTATCTACCCTCTGTGCTATTGAAATCAATAACCCCATCAACAACCCCATTTTAGACTTTGCCATGTCCCATCTGGGCAGCTCTTAACTCCAACTGGCCATCCCTCATGGCCGTGTTTTCATGACTCACCTACCCCCATGGCAGCTTCTTCCTGGGCACCTTTCTCTCTCCTCATGGCTCTCCTGGGAACCCCAAGCCCCACCCATGCCTCTCCTTCTCAGCTATTGGCTACCAGCATCTCTATTTGGCCAATAGTTTTAGATTAAGGAGCAAGGTCACACTGTACTTGCAGAGTCTCTTGTCCCTGGGAGGAACCAGGCCTTGGGGGCCAGCATTTAGCATTAAAAACCACATAGCCGGGGTTGGGGATTTAGCTCAGTGGTAGAGCGCTTGCCTAGGAAGCACAAGGCCCTGGGTTCAGTCCCCAGCTCCGGAAAAAAAACAAAACAAAACAAAACAAAACAAAACAAAAAACAACACATAGCCAAGACCAAACCTCAACAAAGGTGCTCTTTCCTGCTTGCAGGTCAGGCCCTGTATCAGGGAACTGGCTAAAGAGTCTAGTAAGTCCAAGGTTAGACCCAGGCTCAGGGCACTAAGCTGGGACATCCTGATGTTTCATATCTGTCCCATCTGATGCAGTGGTCACTAAGCCTTCCTTTGCAAAGCTGGATGAGCAGGCCAGTGGTTCTTTTGAAGTCATGTCAATGAACGGAGTCTTACAGGGGATTCTCAGCTGAATGATTGGAATTCTGAACCTCTCTGCTGTCTCTTGGATGACAACATGGTGATCCAATCCTAGAAATTATCCATGACTGAAGAGAACAGGCTCTTTCCTGCTGCATGGATTCCCAAGATGAAGTGGGGGTCACACCAGATCCTCTGTGGTCATGACTCTGAGGCCTGGGCTTACCCTTCTCCCCTGGCTGAGAGAAGGAAGAAGGAAACTCACCCCTGAGGCTGCACCCAGGACACGATGTGTGTGTGGCCCATGGGTCACTGATCCAATGCCTAGGATGCTTGCCTTCCTTCCTCTCAGGTTTGAGAGGCTTCCTCACACCCCTGCCATTCTGTGTCACGGGGACAGGCCTCCATGGCTTCTCAGGGACAGAGGGAGTCAAAGGGCAGGTGGACAACGCCAACCTGAGCTCAGTGCTACAGTGCCTGCCTAGCAGCTGCAAGGTCCTGTTGCAAAAACTAAAAAATCAATTTGCACCTCACAGAGTCTCACACGTCTCTTTATCCCGCACAGCGAAGGATAAAGGAAGCTTGCCAGGAGATACACCATACCTGCAGGCCCAGTGAGCAAAAGACACAAGAGAGCTCCCTCAGAGTCCAGGCAAGGGCTTTCTCACGGTAAGAGCTGCTCAACCAAAAAGATTTGGCAGGAGATTTCTGGCAACTGGCTAAGCCAGGCAGCATGAGCAGGCCCAGCTCTTCAGCTGCACACTTGGAAAAAAGGCAAACATGAAACAGGCTAGTGGGGAACAGAGCTGTGATTCCTCTCCAGCAAGACTCTGGGGTCTGGACTACCTCGAAGCTTCCAGGGGTTACTAACTTCCCCACCAGAGGGCTTGGGTAGGCTAGCTCTCTTCTAATAGGACCCAAGGCTAAAAATAAAAACAGTCAGCCAGGTAGAGCACGGTCGCTCAGTCATTATCCACCAGTTCAAGCAAATCTGCTGTAAACCGGCCACAGCTAAAAATGCTATGGTTTTTGGAAGACAGGTGTGTTAAACCCTTCCCCAGGTCCCAGCAGGGCCCAGAAGTAGCCCTCCACCCAGAGGGACAATGTCTTCAATGGTGCTTTGAGTCAGGTGGACAGGACTCTTCTACTCTCACCCTCCCACAAAAACAGAAAACTGGGGATGGGATGGGTCCCACTGACTGAGTCTGAGCCTTAGCCCTTCTGCCAGAGGGAAGGGTGAACACCAGGAGGAGGGGCACCCACCCAGGACGGAGAGGCAGAAGTGGGTCAGAGAAAGGACACCGAGGTCACTCATTCTGGATTCCTATCTCTTTATTTGTGGGATGGGATACCATGGCCAGACTAAGTGAAAAGTCCCCGATTCTCAGTTTTTGAAATCCCCAGTCCTGACTCAGGCTCAAGGAATGACGGATAGTCCCAGGGAAGGACAACGAGGAGCCTTCCATAGCCCCTCTGCCTCCACCCGCCTCTCTCTCACACTTTCTGTCCTAAAGGCACAAATCAGGGTTGGGGATTTAGCTCAGTGGTAGAGCACTTGCCTAGCAAGCACAAGGCCCTGGGTTCGGTCCCCAGCTCCGGAAAAAAAAGAAAAAAAAAAAAAAGGCACAAATCTAACCACAGGCGGCCCACCCTGCCAGGAGCAGGAGCACAGCAGCCACCAGCTCCCAGTAACAGAAGCTTTCTGGAACCATCCACCTAGAATCCTCTCACCCAGCACTTTCCATTCTGAGTGGGACTTCACACCATCTCCCCACTTGGTAACCCAAAATATCCAGTCGCTTAATAAAACGGCTGTGTGCAGCTTATGGCTAACGCTGAGCAATCAGGCGTCTGCGACGCCCCCTGCTGCTGAGTGGCCATTACTTAATAGACGACGATTAAAGGCCATAAAAAAACAAAACAAAACAAAACAAAACAAAACAAAAAACAAAACTCACCCAAAGTAACACCAAAGCCTTGTTGGCTGTGGGAAGAGGCCTGCCAGCACAGAGCTGGAAGAAGGTCCCCCCAACACAGAGATGCAGACACGAGCCGCCTGGCAGCCCAAGCCTTTAGCTGGCTCGAAGTCTTTAAATGTGCAGTGAATTCTGTGACCACACAGTGTTAAACCAAAAAGCCAGTTTTAAATTTTGATGATGTAGACTTCCTGAGGAAGAGGGGGGTAGGTGCTCCCTTTCCTGTCCGTGCTCCCACAGCGAGTCTCACTGGAAACGGGAGGTTGGATGTCAGCTGCCTGGCTCCCTTCCCAGCCGCTCCAACTCCAGAAGCAGTTTTGGATTACACAGGGAATTCACACTGAGAAGTGGCAGGGAGAGGGAGACTGGTTCCTAACACGCTGCTGTGTAGCAAGGGTGACCTTGAACTTCTGATCCTCCTGCCTCCACCTGTCCGGGGCTGAACTACAGGCCCGCTGCATCCTGTCTTGCTTATGTGGTGCTGGGGTTTGAACCCAGGGCTTCCCGCATGCTGAGCAAGCATTTTAATTACCATGAGAGCTACACCAGCGCCACCCCCTCCTCCTTTTAAAAAATCGCCTTTTTCAGAGCCAGGTGTGGTGGCACACAACTTTAGTCCCAGGACTCTGGAGGCAGAGCTCCGTGAGGCCAGCCTGGTCTACATGTGGTGTTCTGGGACAGCCAGGGCTACTCTGAGAAACCTTGCCTCAAAAAAACAAACAAACAAACAAAAAAACCAAAAAAAAAAAAAAAAAAAAAAAAGGAAGACACGACAATCACGTATGTGCTGTGTATGTATTTAGTGCGTATTCATACTTCAGGATGAGTGTGGAGGTCTGAGGGTAACTAAGAGTTCTCCCACCACATGGGTCACAAGCACCAAATTGAGGTCGACAGACTCAGAGGGAGGTGGCTTTACCGAGAGTCATCTTACGGGCCCGTCCTCCATGTTGCACCCCCCAAATACTCAGGGTCAACCAGTCCTGACTCCTGGGGAGAGAGATCATGGACGTAGCTGCTGTAGACCGTTCCTTAGCTCTCTCTCCCCAGGAGAGAGAAACACGTATAGAAACATTTCCCTTGACCCACTCTTAATTAAGAGAGCTGCTCTGGGCAGCGCTTCTCCACGAGACCCCACAGACCAGCCTTGCCAGAAGGGGGTCATTCAGCAGGGGCAGCAACCTCGGACTGACCACCAGGAAGCTCCAGATCGAGAAGCTTCTCCTGGAAACAGGAGTCCATCCTGACAGAAAGTGCTAAACGTGGAGGCAGAACTCAAGATAGAGAAAAAAGCACCTCGGTCAGTCTGGGCTGCATCAAACGCTGAAAGCCACTCTGGGCATTTTTGTTGGGCGCTATTTCAAAATAAAACCTAAAAAGGCCGGGGGTGTGTCTCAGTGGCGAAGGAAGTGCCTGCCTTGGATTGGCGCAGGGCCCTGAACTCAGCAAAGGGAAGGAGGCTGGGGGTGTGGCTCAGTGGGCAGAGCGTTTGCCTGGCAGACATGATGCCTGGGTTTGGTCCCCAGCACCACATAAACCAGACAAGGTGGCACATGCCTGTGCTTAGAGGGTTGAGGCAGGGGGATCAGAATCTCAATGTTATCCACAGCTACACATCGGGTTGGACCCCGGCCAGGGCTACTTGATGTCCTATCTCAACCAATCAACCAACAAACAACACCCCCAAACCAACTGCGCCGTTCTGAGGTAACCCTCAGTAACTTGGATCAGCTTCTCTCCATTGCTGTTTCCTTGTTTCTCTCCTTACCGAATCCCCCATAACCGGACATAGTTCCCCTTGGCAGATGGAGGCTGCCTTCTGCACACTTGGGGATAGAGGCCGATTTATCAAGTAATTAAATTTGTTGCGATTTGTCTCCTGACAATCCCTGGTCACTGGCCAGTTGAAACCGCTTCTTTTCACGGTAGGGGACAAAGATAAACCATTCTTTGAAGAAACCTCATCAGCAGGAGACAACTGTTCCACCGAGAGAGGAAACAGATTCCCACTCAAGAGAACACCGGGGTGAGGAAGTAGACTGGTGAGACCCAGAGAAGCCAAACACAAGGACTGCCAAGCCTTCATCTCCGAGAAGAAGATGTGGGAGCTAGAGGGACAGCCCAGGGTCAGGAGCACTGGCTGCTTTTGCAGATGACCTGAGGTCCATTCCCAGCCTACATGAAGCAGCTTATGACCTGTACTTTAGTTGCAAAGCATCCAATGTCCTCTTCTGGTGTCCCAGGGTACCGTATGCATAGGGTACACAGACAAGCCTGCAGGTACACACTCACACACACAAATAAAAATCAAAAGGGGATTGGAGAGACGGCTCAGTGGTTAAGAGCACTTGTTGCTCTTCCAGAGGACTTGAGCTTGATTCCCAGCACCCTTGTCAGGTGACTGACTCACAACCACCTGAAACTCTAGCTCTGGGGGGATCCAGTGTTGCCCCCTGGCTTCATACTCAGATGGACACAATGAACAAGAACAAAATCTGAAAAATTATTTAAGTTTTCAGAAAACAAACTACAATATGGGGCCAAAGAGATGATGACCGGGTGCTAAGCGGTGGCTACTCTAGCACAGGACCTGGGCTCAGTTCCCGGCACTCACACAACTGTAGCAGTGAGTTTGGGCTACACCACTTTGGCTCTCAATGGATCACACTCATGCACCCAGCCAGGACCCATCACAAATGGAAGACACAGACAGACAGACAGACAGACAGACAGACAGACAGACACACACACACACACACACACACACACACACAGAGACAGAGAGAGACACCCCAATTAATTTTAAAATGCCTTGGATACCTCAAAGTCTGGGTACTCCTAAACCTTCCCCTGCTAACTTAGGGCCAATTGGAGAAGTGGCCTGGCCAGCGGCCACTTACCTGAATTCTTACATGGTTCATTGGCTCTCTCTTGCAGCTCCTACATCATCCGTCACCCACAACATTCTCCTCCCCAGTGTCCTAGCCATCACAACTGTAAGGGCCCTGCCCCATCTTCCTTTGCCCAGCCATTGGCCACTGGCATCTTTATTGACCGATAGAAAACCAACTGGAGACAAGGACCTTTAGGGTTTGGACATACGGATTCCCGATTGAATCAAAGCGTTGGAACCAATCTCCGACACAGTTCACAACCACCCGTAACTCCACTTCAAGAAGGCCTGATGCTGTCTTCTGACCTCGCTGGGGAACAGGCATGTGAATGGTGCATACACGCAAGCAAAACATGCACACAAATAAAAATGATCAAAGAGCAACTTAAAAAACCACAATTCACTGATATTTATAAATATAAGAAATGAGAGAAAGAGACCCCACCTAGGAAGAGGCAACCAGTCACCCAAGAACAAGACTTGTTCTTTCTCATGGGAGCCTACGACAAGTGCAGATGGCGGCCCAGTGGGAAAGTACCAGTCACACAAGTCTGGCAACTGAATTTAACCCCAGGACCCAGGTCAAATTGGACACAGCAAGAGAAAGCTATAACCGGGGGAGGGGTGATGAAAAAGAATCCCAGAAGGCTTTGAGGGCTAGCCTGGTGTACCTAAGGGTGAGCGACAAAGAGACTCTGTCTCAAACAAAGTGGAAGTCAAGGGCACACGCTGTAGATGGTCCTCTGACTTCTGCACACACACACACACCTGAGTGGGCGCACACACAGATTACCAACGCACCAGCCAGTTGAAACAGAGTCCACTCTCCGATATCAGACTGTTCACACTGGTCTAGCCTCAGCACCTCCTCCCCCGGGTGGGATACCTTAAGAGCACCGCAGAGTTCCACGGTGTCTGCATCATCCACCACCGTGATTCTGAAATTGGGCGTCTGCAGCAGCTCTTTGAAGAGAAGGCCGTTCTGCAACACTTTGCTGCCTATAGGAGAGCCAAAAAGAAAAAAAAAAAAATTAGCGATGTCCCCTGTGTCACACACATACACACACACACACACACACACACACACACACACACACACACACGCAGAGAAAAGGCACACAGCTATGGAGACAAAACCTCAGCTCTCACCTCTAAGTGAACAAGAGAGTTACAGCTGAGTGACTATGACCTGGAGCACAGGTTCAGGCTGCCCCAAATCCCATGCTCCACCAGGGTAATAGGCTCCCGAGCCTTTTCTAGATCCAGAAGTCAAGAGTCAAAGCGCCTTTGAAATACAGCAGTGGGAGCATCAGGGAGTCACAACAGTCGGGAAAGGCTTTGTTACAGGTTCCAGGTGCCACCTCGTGTCGTCCTTAGCTCTTGGCTTGGTAGACACCAGCAGTCTGTTAAGTTGGCTCATTTCAAAAGGTTTTATCTGGTTGTCACAGGATGTTAGAGACAGACACACGGGTGGTTAACACTCGGCTAAAGATAGACCAAGATAATTTGGCTCTGTAACACCCCAACTCTCCAGAGTTCAATCAAGTCAATTGTGGCATCTTTAACACAGGTGTGGTTAGGTTTTTTGTTTTGTTTTGTTTTGTTTTAAGGAAAGCCCACGTAAGGGTGGAAGGAGAGAACCAGCTCCCCAGAGTTGTCCTCTGACCTCAACATGTGGGCTTGGCAAAAACCCCTAGCTCTACACAATAATAATTAGTTAATTTTGAAAAGAAAGAAAATTAAGCCATACATTTTTAATTTATTAAACACGAAAAGGTTTTCTCAAAACAGAACTGCATGTGTTTTACAGTGTGCTGTCCGAAAATGCTGTAGGACAGGTATTTGGTCAAGAGGTCTTGTTTTGGCCATCTCCCCTCCTCTGCAGCAGGCTGGGGTGTGTTTGATGGCCCTTGGCTTTCATACCCCCAGCTACTCTTCTTTTGTGTGTGTCTTGGACACCTTTGATTGAAGCAGCCAGGTATGATGACACGCCTTTAATCCCAGCAGTTTGGAGGCAGAGGTAGGTAGACCTCTACAAATCAGAAGGCCAGACTGATCTATGTAGTGAGACCGTGTCTCAGAAAATGATCCAGATGGGATGGTTTGTGTATGCTTGGCCCAGGTAACGGCACTATTAGGAGGTGTGGCCTTGTTGGAGTAGGTGTGGGCATTAAGGTCCTCACCCTAGCTGCCTGGAAGCCAGTATTCTCTTAGCAGCCTTCAGATGAAGATGTAGAATTCTCAGCTCCGCCTGCACCATGCCTGCCTGGATGCTCCCATGCTCCTGCCTTGATGATAATGGACTGAACCTCTGAACTTGTAAGCCAGCCCCAATTAAATGTCCTTTATAATACTTGCCTTGGTCATGGTGTCTGTTCACAGCAGTAAAACCCTAACGAAGACACCAGACCAAAAAAGAAATCAGTTCTGGTGACGGACATGTTGCATGTAATCATGGTATCTGTGGGACAAGAGCCAGGAGCTCCAGGTTAGCCTGGACTACATGGGAAAACGGCTCTCAGAAATACGGAAACACGACAGCAACAAAGGAAGATCAACCAAAGCCAAACCTTACCCATAATGCCTGATGTGAAATCTGCTGTGGCTGATGGAGTGCAGGTGGCTTTGGTGAACCCCTCCCTGGGTTCTAAACTCAGGACTCTTGAGTCTTTCTAGGTAAATCCTGCCCACAAGCCAACAGCAACTATCAGGACACCAGAAAGCCCCCGAGAACTCCAGCCCCAGGCTCTGCCTGTCTCCAGGTGGGAGGCCAGCTGTTCTCACAACCGCCTGCACAAGCTGCCACCGGGGAGCTCTGAAAACACTAGGAACCAGGCCACAGCCCCGATCTATTAAACCACAGCTCTGGAGTGGAGCAGCAGGGCTAGTTTTTGAGGCTCCCCAGGAGATTTGGAGAGAAGCCAAGTTTGTAGATCTTTGATTTAACCTCCTCCAGCTCCCTCCTGAGAAAGAAACATTTGGCCTTCCCAGGATGGCTTCAAAGTTAAGTAAGAATCAGAAAGAAAACAGTTTTGGTGGGAACAGAGCTTGGGCCCCACAATTACGAAGCCAGCTGACATCTGTTGGCATATGGAGGTGGTCATTGATACCATCCCCCATTCCGTATATTATTTTCCAGATCACCTATACATCAGGAACTATGTTATATATCTAGGTGTGTGGCCTTTGCAGGAATGAATAAATAAATATGGAGTCCTATTTGCTTAAAAGAGCACTACGACTTAACACTGGTTTTGTAAAATCAGGAGCATGAAGGCATCATGTTCACCACAAGGGGGCAGCAGATTCTCGATGGCAGCATTTCCATCTGGTGCTCTATAAATTATGATTTTCCCCTCCAGAGAATTCACACTCGGGGACAAGAGACTTCCGACTTTACAGTTAAACAGCAGCTGGTCCTTAATGTCATCAACCCAGAGACCAGGAGGAGGGGCTGTAGCCCGGTGACGGAGCGCTTAGCATGCCCAAGGCCCCACACCATCAGATAATAAAGTGAGTTAAAGGGATGACTCAGCAGTTGAACGCTTCCTGAGAACCGAGTTCAATTCCCAGAAGCCATGCAGGTGGTTTAAAACCGCCCCTAAGTCCAGCTCCTGGGGTATCCTACACCTCTGGCTTCTAGGGGCAGCTGCATTATGTGCATACAACCCTTCCACGGGTACGTACAGGTAAAATCAATCTGAAAGGCGGAGGCTGGAAGGCAATATTGGGTATTTTCCTCAGTCACACTCTATCTTACCATCTCTACACTTGTTTTCTCTTTTCATAAACGTGTACGGGTGTTGTGTCTATGGGTCTGTATGTGCACCGTGTATGTACCTAGTGCCCATGGAGGCCAGGAGAGGGCACTGGATCCCCCGGAACTGAAGTTACAGGCATTTCTGAGCCTCCATGTAGATGTTGGGAATTAAACCTGGCTCTTCTACAAGAACAAGTGCTAAGCCATCTCTCCAGTCAGTGACCCTCATGGAACCTGAAGCTCGCTGACCGGGTAGGCTAGTTGTCCAGCAAACAAACCCTTGGCATCCTCCGGTTGGCACCTCCTGGCACAGGGATTAGAGGCAACGGATGCCGTGCCAGTTTTTCATGATCCAGGGATCTGAACTCAGGTCCTCAGGCAAACACTTCACCTACTGAACCATCTCCCCGGCGCCCCACGTAGCCAAGGCTGGCCTTGAATTCCTTATCCTCCTGCCTCCATGACGTATTGCAATACCAGGACTACAGGCTGAGTTTACCGTATGTGTAGCAATGAGGCCCTGAGCCCCCAGGCAGAGCCGGGAAGAACCAAGTGGGGGCAGGAACGGCACTCCCTAAGCACCCAACACAGCCAGGGCCCTCTGTGGCCTCACCAATGGTGGTCTCGCAGAACTTCTCCGCAGCGACCTCGCTGGCGATGTTGGCCCCCATCAGCACACTGATGTCAATCCCCATCTTCTCCCGGATGATGTCGGAGATGAGCTTCAGCCCGTCCGGGCCCTCATCTATACCCTAGAAGGATTCGCACCAGTCAGGGGACTTGCAAATCGAACAGGCAAGAGACAGTTGTTCTGTAAGAAATCTTAGCTGAACGTGGTGGCTCACAACCCGTGATCCCGCCAGACCTGTAATCCAGGAGGACTGCGTGGAGTCTAAGGCCAGCCTCAGCCACATAGAAAGCTGGAAATCAGCCTGGGCTACAGAGTGAGACTCTGTCTCTATCAGGCACTGACAGGATAGAATCATGTGGGGGGCACAGAGGTGCTTGTGCTCAGAGATAAGCACTAGGGGATCAGGAATATTAAACGCACAGGGATGTCTCAAAGTGAGACATAGAACCTGTTTTCTCTCGAGAGGGCCGGGAACAGATATGGTTAATAGCCTGGTGACCTTTGCATCCACCAGGTGACACCAGATCCTCACCCAAACCCTTATCGTGAGCAAGTTTTTCCCAATCTATAGAATCCATCTTTATGGAAGATGTCTCATGTGCTTTACAAAGTTGACAGTCAAGTCTTGTCACTGAGTCCCGTTGAACCAGTCTGCCTCTTTATCTCTCGACATTCGGCTGGCCGAGGCGTTTGGAGAGACCCCCCCACCCCCCCACAAAGACTGCTAAGGTTACTTTGCAGAATGGCAGCGCTGGCCCAGAAGGCTCCAAGAGCGCACATGTCCAGTGGCACCTTCCAGGGCTTCTGGTGGCTCCCACTGATAAGGACCAGATGTTGGGGAGATCGAAATTGCTGTCATAAGCACCCCCAAAGTCAGCTTCAGGCACCAAGGAAGACCGCAGTTTAGCTCTGTCCATTATCAGCAGTGAATAGTGCGTGGCATCTGTGAAGAGGGACAGCCGTGCTGTCCCCTGGCTCTGGTTTAGCTGCACAAAGTGTGGAGCCCACTACAAGCTGGTGCCACACCAGTTGGCCCATTCAGAATGGGACAGAAAGATTCTTTTCTCTAGGGCTGAGGAGATAGATCTGTGCACATGCATCCACATGCACAAGACACAGACCCCACCACCACCACATACATACTAAAATAAATCTTAGCTAACCACTATATTAGCTCCTCCCATAATGTGTGTGTGTGTATGTCTCTCTATGTTTCTCTTCTTCTCCCCACCCTTTTCCCATCTGACAGAACAGCCATCCTGAATGTTTTCTACGCCTCACATAATTTCCCTTTATTAAGTTAATTTTATGTGTCATGCATAAGTGCTTTGCCTGGAGAGTATGTCCGTCCACCATGTATGTGCAGTTCCCAAAAGGGCCAGAAGGGGGCATCAGGTCCCCTGGAATTGGAGTTAAAGACAGGAGCCTCCTGGTGAGTGCTAGGCACAAAATTTTAGTCCTAATCTAAGAGCCACTGAGCCACCTGTCCAGTCCACCCTGATTCTCTTCATCATCTTATCACATGTAACTGTCCCACCATAATGTGACACCATTCTTGAAAGTTGATAAATGGCACTACAATGTTCATCTACACCGCTCTGCCCGGTGCTACATAACTACGTTAGAAACTCACATACATGGACACATGTACCCTTCTGTTCCCTGATGCATGGTTTTCCAAAGTGAGGAGCTCAGAATCCACCACTACGACAGACCCCAGCACTAGCCGTGTGTTAAGGTTTGCACAGCATCCTTCCCAGGCATGGTACCAGGGGTCGAACTCAGATCTTCAAGACTCACAGCAGGCATCTTGACCCACCAAGCCATCTCACCCTCCATGGACGGTTAGTTCCAACTGTCACCTCGATTGCGCTAGTCTCAGGCAATGCCCACCTGAGTGTCGGAGAAGATTAACTGAAAATGGGAGCACCACCAGAGTCCCAGACTGAGTAAGAAAGACAAGGAGGCCAGGGATACAGCTCAGTGCTAAGTGCTTGCCCGGCATGCACCAGGTGATGAGTTCCAGCAGCACAGCACAAAACCAAACAATGGAGACTCAGCAAGCCAGCAGATTCCACAGTCTCTGCCTATCGGTCTGTGAGCTAGCAGCTGCCCACAGCCAGGCCTGCCTGGTCTCCCTGGCCATAATGTACTGTCTTGCCTCAAACAGGGAGCCAGCATAACCCTCTCCCCACTGAAGTTGCTTCCTGTCAGGTGTTTAGCATGAAAGGAACTTCTCGAGCAGAGGACAGAGGGCACGAACCCTGGAGGAACAGAGTCCAGCCTTCTCTGCTCCGCATGCATGGTACTCACCTTGATGAGGGTGATTCCCACGGCCTTCTTGGGCACCCTGCCCGTGATCTCATCGCAGATCTTGTGAATGAACTGGTGGGGGATAACGAACACCAACAGGTCTGCGTCCTGCACGGCTTCGCTGAGATTTGGGACAGCGACCTGTGACGAAGGGAGGAGACCAATAACCCCTGCAGAAATTCCAGCCTGTTCCCTCGCCCCTTCAAAACACGGACTGCCTTGAGGTGCCAACATCCGCACCCCCACTCTTCCTGGACAGACCCTGATGTGTCCTGTTAATCAATTATTGCTAAATCTTAAAAATTATGTCTTAATTATGTCTGGGGTGTGTGTGTGTGTGTGTGTGTGTGTGTGTGATGCATGCATACATGCATGTATGTGGAAGTCAGAGGGAAGCCTGGCTCTCTCCTTCTCTAGGTAGGTCCTGGGAATCAAACTCAGGACATCATGCTTGTGTGCAGACCCCTTTAGCCACTGAGCATCTCACCTGCTCTGCTGTTGTTCTTATCACTGCTTTTTGGAGACAGGATGGCCCTTTACTGCACAGGCTCTCCTGGAAGTCACCACGTAGCCCATGCTGGCCTCAAACTCGCCATCCTTCTGCCTCAGCCTCTTTCGTCCCGGATACCAAGATGCTAAGGCAGAAGGATCAGGGGTCCAAGGCTACCTTAGGCCACCTGGCAAGTTTGAGACCAGCCCTGGCTACACAAGACTGCTTCAGAAGGCCAGAAACCAAACCGAAACCCCACTCAAGTGTAGATGTGCAGATTTAACGAGAACAGTGTTTCTGAAAAATCTGACAGCTCAGCAGGCCAAGATGAGAGAGACGATGAGACGATGAGACGAATCCCAGAGGGAGCCGTGCTGGCTCCCATGTCACGCTGGGGCCAGCTGAAGTCAGAGCGCCACAGCAGGAGAGCCTCTCTCCACCTGCTGAGCTCCTGGGGAAGAGCAGGAAAGCCAGGTGGGCCACTGCTCCTGCAAGGGCAGGAAATAACCGCTCTCCTCTCCATTCAGGTCCTTCAAAACCACACACTCTGACCTGCCAGCTTTCAGAGAGCCACCGGAGAAACGGCGGTCACTGTCACAGAAGGTTCCTGAGCGGGCCTCAGGCAGGTTTAGGCATGCAGTGGTTGGTTTAAGGATCCATGCAAGGTAGCCTTGGATTCCGAAGTCTCAGCCTCACTGACAGACATACCTAGCAATGCTTGGCTGAGGACGGGGCTGGGTGGGTAGAGAACCTCCTTAGGATGCAGGAAGCCCTGAGTTAGATTCCCCAGAACCAGGGATAGCTGGATGGGGAGATGGGGCAAGGAAGATTCAGTTTACTCATCCTCAGCTACATACCAAATTCAGGCCGCTCTGGAAAAGATGGGGACGCAGTGCTGAGGAATGCCAGAGAGTTGGCTCTGCTGCTAAGAGCTTTCACTCACTGCCTGCCCTTGCAGAGGACCAGGGTTCAATTCTAAGCACCCACACAGTGGCTCACAGCCCTCTGAAACTCCAGTTCCACGGGATCCACACCCTCTTCGGACCTCCACGGGCACCAGGTATGTATGCCACGCACAGACACACGCAGGCAAGACATCCATCCTCATGCATATATATGTAAGTTTGGGAAAATTAGTTATAATAATAAATAGTGAATAAATTAATAAATAAATGGCTGGCGATCCTGTGTGTCCTCTCGAATTCACAAGAAGACAGACGCTAAAACTGAGAAGCCGGAGAAGAGAGAGGGCTGCAGAGGGGAGGGCTGCGTGGCTTCTGGGAGCGCTATCCAGAAGAGAGGTCACATAAATGTCCACTCCAGAGACCAAATGCACATTTGGATTGAACAGCAAGGCTGAGTAGAGAGTAGGCTTCCACCGGTCTACATTCAGCCTGGGGAGGGAGGTGGCCAGTGAGGATTCCCCTCCCCCTGACATGCAAGCTTCCTCCCTTCCCTCTCAGGGCATTGGCCCTTGCTTCTTAGAGCCACCTGGCAGATTCATGGTCCCCAGGATTAAGCTGCCTGGCCCCGGTGTACAGATTTCCAATCTCAGCTCCTCAGAGGGTTGAGGCAGTAGGATCGCTAGTTTAAGCCCTACCTAGGCAACATGTCTCAACAAGGAAAAGCACCAGGGTGGCTACTCCGGATGCCTAGCAAGTCAAAAGCAGAAAGCCAGAGTTTCAGGCATGGGGTAGACAGAGGGAGCAAGTTCCTTGTTGCTGGCACAAAGAAAGGAGTATGACAGTGACCTCCTAACTCCCCTGCCCCAGTAAACAGGGGTGAAGCCCTGACTTTTGATTCTCAGCCCTGCCTGACCTAAAGCTGTGGTACTAACGCCTGGGAGGTAAGAGCAAAAAGACCCGAAGTTCAGTGCCACATGTACTTGAGGCCAGCCTGGGCTACATGCAGGCAACACTGTCTTGGGGGCTGAGGGTGGGGAGGCCTAAAAATGCAAAAGAAAAGACTGTCAGTTAACTAACATCAGGGAGAGTGGGGAGGGCTCTAATCCAATATGGCTGTCCTTGGAAGAGGCAGTGATGAGGGGGTGAGGGGTAGCTACATGGTCAAGAAAGCTTGGGGCTCTTTCAGGAGGACCAGAGTTCGGTTCCCAGCACAACCTCCTGTAACTCCCTCTCCAAGGAATTCAATGTCTGAGCTCCAAGCACACGTGAACACACACACTCATTTTAAGAGGCAGCAACGGGGTTGAGGATTTAGCTCAGTGGTAGAGCGCTTGCCTAGCAAGCGCAAGGCCCTGGGTTCGGTCCCCAGCTCCAAAAAGAAAAAAAAAAAAAAAAAAAAAAAAAAAAAAAAAAAAGAGGCAGCAACACAGTACCAACAGTATCCACAGAAGACACACAGATCCTGTCTCAAAGAACAAGCCAACCTGATTCCAAGAAAATCAGAGCCAGTCAAAGGTCGCTTTACCACATCCAGACCCTGGTGCCACTCAATGCCAGCCAGGAGACAGAACCGAATGTGCCCCCACCCCTGCCAAGTCTTACCACATTTTCTGGTAGCTTGTGTCCCGGGAGATATTTCACATTTTCGTGGTCATTGTTGATGATGTCTGTCAACTTCCTCCCGTTCACAGTCTCTTCGAAGACCCACATCTTGACCGTGGAGGAGAACTTCTGCAGGTTCTTCACATTGCTTCCGATGATTTTTGCAACAGCTGATCCCCTGGAATGAGGAGAGCAAAAAACCGTAAGCTCGCTGGAGAAGAGAAAAAACATTTGACTGGAATGCAGAAGTCTCGAATTTTTGGTTTTTCTGAGTCCACAGGAGTCCGCTCAAGGTGAGCGGCACATCAGCCTCCAGCCACTGAAAACTCTGTTCTTATAGGAAATGCCCCCCCGAACCAACCCTGTTATTGGGAAAATGGCAGCATTTGGTACAGAGTTTAAAAATAAGTCAGGAGGCTGGGGTGTGGGGTGTAGTTCAGTCAGTAGTGTGACTACCTCCACACACAAAGTCATGTTGTGGGCTCAGGTATGGGAATATGGTGTGTGGTAAGAAAGTAGGTGTGGCAATTCCTCCCTGTAACCCCAGCATTTAGGAGGCTGAGGCAGGAGGATGTCTATCACTGATAAAAGTGGGTTCCTGAACAACCTGATCATGGTGGAAAAGTGCCATTCAGAAGGGCCCCCCACCCTCCGCCCCTGGGTGTGAATTGGACAGGGCAGACCTTTGGCTTCAGTTTTCCATCTAAAGGGGATGTATTACAGGGTGGGCACAAGTGTGGTGATCTTAGCCATCCCCAGGACTCACGTGGTGGCAGGAGAGAACTGGCTCCTAGGTTGTTCTCTGACAACTTGAGGGATGCGTTCCCCCTCCCCACCCTAAATAAATAAATGTCACTCTTCCTTTCAGAGGACCAGGGTTTGGTTCCCAGTGTTCATCTGGGGCTCACAACTGTCTGTTCTCTCCAGTCCCAGGGCTCTGATGCCTTCTTCTGACCTCCATGAAGAATGTACGTAACACACCCACGCACACAGTAAAGGTAACTTTTAAATGCAATTTAAAATTGTGTAAATATATAAAGGAGGTTTTATCACACTCTGGGTTTACTACTGGGCTCTGGGACATAACTCAGGTCCTCCTGTGTGCATGGTAGAAATTTTATACCAACTGAGCCATCCCCCAGCCTCTTGCTTTCTCCTTTAACCAAGGAAAGGGAGAGGGGACAATGAGTCGGCCATGCTTCCTACGGCCTGAGCCCCTGCCCCTCCCAGGGCTGCCCAGAGGTGAGGTTCACCGGGCAATCAGGGGTATTGGTGAGTTTCTGTTAAACAACGTCTAGGCTTTAGTCCTAAAAGCAATACGTGAAGGAGATCAAAACATAAACAACCCCATCTCACCACCCAGGCAGAGCCATGACTAACACCGCCTGTGGTTCTCTGAGTTAAAAGGCCTTGAAAGTCCAACTGAGTGCCAGAGACTCAGATACAAATGTGAAAGACCAAAGACTTTTAAGACTAGATTCAATCCTCTGCGTTGTTTATTTGGTCTCTGTGTACAAAAGCTTTCCAAGTTTAAAACCAAAAGAGGAAAGCAGAGACGGGGGAAAAATCAATGTGAGCACTTCACTTAAAAGATGGGGAGACCACAGGGCTTCTGGTGACTGCTCAGGGCAGTGCTCACTGTGCGCCATGATACCCTCCACAAAAGGCAGCACAGCACACGGGAGATGTGGCTCAGTTGATAGCGTACCCTAGCACTAAGCCCTGGTTCCAAACCCCAGCACCGCACAAACTGGGTTTCTAGGCAACAAGTTCCTTTACCTGCTAAGCCTCCTCTCCCTCCCTTTTTGCAACAGAGTATCATATGGCTCAGGCTGCTCTCCAACTCGTGACTTGAGGATGAGCTTGAACTTCCGACTCTTCTGTCTCCATAGGGATAGGATCATCGGTTTGTGCAGGGTTTCCTGCACACTAGACAAGCCCGCTACCACTTGAGTGTCATCTACACACAGACTCTTAGCAGACACTCAGTGTCGGGAGAGCAGAGACACAGCTCTTGTAAGATACTTCCTATGGCTGCATCAAGCCATCTAAAAACCCCAGAGAAGGGCTGGAGAGAAGGGAGGCGGCTCATGGATGAAGAGCTTGTCACACAGTGTGAGGACTGGCGTTCAGACCCCCAGTACCCACGTACAGCCAGGAAGGGGAGGTGACCACATGACAGGCCAGTTCAGGAGAGGCAGAGACGGACCCCAGGGAAAGCTGGGTAGCTAGACAAACCAAAATGTGTGATCTCTAGGCGTAGGAATGGCAACCCTGAGATAGAAGACAACGGCTGACAGTAGCTTCAAGATTCAACATGCATGTGTACACACATGCAAACATGCATATACAGATGCACAAGCACGCGCGCGCGCGCGCGCACACACACACACACACACACACACACACACACACACACACACACACACACAAAGGAAAAAGACCCCATGAGTTACAGAGGATGCCCCTAGTCTTAAAGGAAGGAGGGGTTAGAGTTTTAGGACGGAACTCAGGCTTTTTTGTGCATGTGGCCGGAGAGAGTTCGGGCTGTTAGGTCAGACTTCTTGAAGAAATGCACTCTTCGGTTTTGTTGCTTTGAGCCCATGCAAACCGCTTCCTTTTTCTAGTACTGGGGAAAAGCAGGTAGAAGCAACCAGAGGATGAGAGGGAGAAGCTACTTCACCCCCTGGGACAGCATTTCTCAAGTTTGGCAGGAGGCGGGGACTTAAAACAGGGGAAATAGGGGCCCAGTTCCTCAACCCATTGACACCAGGGCAAAGAAACTTGTTTCCAGTTGTATGTTACGCTCCTGGGCACGATGCCATTGGATGCTAGTTAATTAGAAACCAAGAGTTTGGGCCAGGGCTAGGTTGGTGCAACGCATGTCTACCATGAACCCAGGAAAGCCTGAGACTATAAACCGACACAGTGTAGCACACAGGAGAAAAGGCTGGAAGATCAAAGCCAGGCTCCAATAATAGTGAGAATCCCCCGGAAACACAAAAGACAACAACAAAACTCCAAGCCTGAAAAGCAAGCAAAGTGGTCTGGGGCAATGGCTGTCTGCTGCCCTGCTTACCTGAGTTTAAACCCAGAACAGCAGGGGAGGCAGGTGGGCTCCCGAGACTCGCTGGCCAGGCAGCCTGGACCTACTCAGTGAGCTGTGGGCCCAGGACAAGGCAACAAACACAACAAGGAGGAAAACAGAAGCCATAGAGATAGTTTAGTAGGTGAAGGCACTTGGGGCCGAGCCTGAATATCTGAGGTGGATCCCCAGAATCCACAAGGCGGAAGGAGAGAGTCAATTCCCAAAAGTTGTCCTCTGATGCACAACATTCATGGGCTGTGGTGAGCACACACATGCCAGCACACTAACTATGTCAACACAGGAGCATTCTTTTACACGACCTGTACATACGGTCACATAAACAAGGCCTGCACAATGACAACACCAACTGACACCCTAAATTGGATGGGAACCTCTCACAAGGTCCTACCTGGGCAATTAGTGGCTGCCAAGAGAGGGAGGATCAGTCCTCTCCAGGCACACACAAGAGCAACACCGAGGGCTGGAGAGAGAAGGCTCAGCGGTTAAGAGCACCGACTGCTCTTCCAGAGGTCCTGAGTTCAATTCCCAGCAACCACATGGTGGCTCAACCTCATGGTGGATCTGATGCCCTCTTCTGGTGTGTCTGAAGAGCTACAATGTGCTCACATACATAAAATAAATGAATCTTTAAAAAAATATATTAAGAGCCAATTGCCAACAAAAGCCAGCTTCCCAGATTCCCCAACTCCTTGGGAAGATCCCTCAGGAACAATGTGAACTACGACCTCAGGTCACTGCAAAAGGGAACATATGTCCAAAAGTGCACCGTATCCCCCATGCAAGTAGGGTAGGGTGGTAGCCTAAGGAGCAGCTTAGAGCTTTGCAGCAGGCCTCAGACAAATCGCATCTATAATCCTTACTTGAATTCCAAAGGTATTCTGAGGTGTGTCTGAAATTAGGGAGCCATCAGAAGGGATGGGAGGGAGAGCATGGTGTCCTGGCTCTCAGTATCAGCAGCCAGGACACTTAAATAACGCCCTTGAACAGGGCCATCCTGAAGTCCTTAACTGCCCAATATCAGCAACTAAAGGTCACGTCCAAGTTGGGCAGAGTGACTCATGCTTGTAACCCCAGCCATCGGGGAGGCAGAGGCAGGAGGAACAACAAGAATTGGAGGCCTGACTGGCTGTACAGTACATCACAAGACTGCCTCACTATGTAGCTCTGGGTGGCCTTGAACTCACAGATCTGCCTGCCTCTGCTTCCTATTGGCTTGGACTAAAAGCAGGCACCAGACATGTTTTGTTTTGGTATTTGGTTTTGGATATATATATATATATATATATATATATATATATATATATATACACATATATATATATATATGTATATATATATATCCAACAATGTTATGTAGTCCAGGCTAGCCTGGTAATCACTATGTAAAACCATATAGCCCAAGTTGATTTCAAACTCTGGGCAGTCTCTCTACCTACATCCCTTGAGTACTAAAATTATATATTTTACTAGTATTTTTCTTTCTTCCTCCCTCCTCCTCCTCCTTTACTTTTTGCTCTATTGTGTGTAAATATAACTTTCATTCTCCTGTAGAAATTGTTGTCTGGGAGGCTCACTGCCTCAGTCTGCTAACCCAGGCCTAGTTCTGGAAGCTTCGAGCCTCCATACAATCTACTCTAGACCTAGAATGTTTCCAGCCTCTGAGATTTACTGCCGAATGAGTTCCTCCTTGTTCTTTCTGAGCTCTTGATGGCTGGTCAACACAGCTGTTCTGGTTCAAACTCTCTCCCAACTGACTGATTCAATCGGCTTTTCTCTCAGCCTCTGAATTGTTCCGCTTGGCCTCAAACTAAACAATCTTTTCCAATGTTTTGGCTTCTTCTCATCCTCTGACTTTGTCTTCACCTGTGTCTAGCTTGTTCTCTCTTCGATCTGTCTCTGTAAAACTCTCGCGGTAACACTGCCTCCTTCTCCCTCTCTGGGCCGCTCCACTCTCCCTCTCCACTCTACTGTACTGTTCTCCATGAACTCTACTGCATTCCTGTGCTGTGCTCTCTTCCTCCTGTACTGTCCGTCTCCCCCTTAAATAGCTTCCCTTTCCTCTCCTTGAGAGTCGGGCATAACCTATTCTGTCAAATCTCTGATTCATCACTTTGCCTGCCCCTCGATTAGACATCAAACATGGGTGCTTCCTTCTACAAGCTAACTTTACCTTCATTGTTTGGGATTAAAGATGTGTACTTAGTGTCTGTATTCTAGTCCAGAGGGATTAAAGGTGTGTGCTAAAGGCTGACCCACACCCTAACAATAAACAGGTTAAAATATCCTGTAATAATTATGGAGTAAGCTCATTTCTTGCATGTGCTAAGAAAGCCCTAGAAATGTTGAGACAGGGTTTAATGTGCTAAGAAAGCCCTAGAAATGTTGAGACAGGGTCTCACTGTGTAGCTCGGGCTGGCCTTGAGCTTATGATCCTCCAGCTCCACTGGGATTAGAAATGTGTGTGTGTGTGTGTGTGTGTGTGTGTGTGTGTGTGTGCGCGCGCGCGTGCGCGCGCGCGCAGTTCCAATGGGTGTTCAAGGCTCCTCTGGCCCCCAAACCCCACATCCAGGACAAGAGTACCTTACCTAGCCTACCTTCACAGTCACTGGTATCATGGGGGACATGGGGGAGACACATGGGCCTGACCTGAAAGGTATGGCTACATATCTTAGCTATAAGTGACTGCACCTCTGTTTACATAAATACTCAAATCGCTGGTTGTAAAGACTGCTTGAGTAATATTTACATTCCTGTGGCGAGGACCTGATTTGGATAGAAGGTCTGGCTCCTGTTTGAAAATGAGCAAAAGGCCTTTCAGGGGGAGATCTGCCCTTTTCTAAGGAGCAGTTCACCAAGACTAGCTGCAGAGGCGACCCTGGTGTACGGAGTCTCTCGGCCACGTGCTGCGCATGGGGAGGAGAGGCAGAACTCTGAGTTCAAGTCTAGCCTGGTCTTCAGAGTGAATCTTTGTCTCGCAAAAACAAACCAACAACCAACGAAACCCCCCACATGGTGTGGCGTCCCTGTAGTCTTGGCACTGGGGAAGTAGAGGTAAAAAGGTCAGAAGTTCAAAGTTGGGGCTGGAGAAATGGCTCAGGAGGCTAAGAACATCGCTAATCTTCCAGAGGACTAGGGTTTGATTCCCAGCACCCCATGGTGCCTCACAGCTGTCTAACTCCAGCCAGAGAGAGGATCTGATGATTGCTTCTGGCCTCCAAGGGCACCAGGCACACATATGGTATGGTATACAGATATACATACAGGCAAAACACTCACACGAAATACATCAATCTCTTTTCTTAAAGTTACATAAATTAAACCCTACAGGATACATTTTTAAAAAGTAGTTCGGTCATCCCTGTATTGAGTTCACAGCCAGCCTGGGCTATAAAAGCCCCTCCAAGAGAGGCAGGGGAGGGGGAGGGAGAGAAACTAGAGAGAAACTACCCTGTGTAAAATGTAACACGTAGGCTTGTGCCAGACCCCAGCTCACAGTTTGTATCTTTGAATCTTCTATGCCCTTGTTTATCTCACATCAAATCACTTAAGAGACCATGTCCTGCTCCTGAAAAGGCATAGTACCCTAAGGAATACAGCACCCACCAGGGCAAACACTGGAGTACATACAGTCCAGAGCCGAACACTATCTCCACCCTGGTTATTTTAATTTTTTTTTGAGACAGAGTTTCATTGTATTCTGGCTGATCTGGAACTTACTATGTAGCCCAGGCTAGCCTCTTAGCTGTAGTGTTCCTCCAGTCTCAGCTCCTCATGTGCAGTTACAGACTCAGCCATTCTGCCCCCTTCTGGCCCCTCCCTGTTTTCAGTCCCTGTCATGGGGAAGTTCTCAGGAAATGGGGATCCTCTGTCTAGGACCTGGGTGACTCTATACCCAAGGCTATGGCCTGAAGCCAACAACTGTCTGTCCGATCCCGTATTTAATGGAGCCAGGCAGCCAGCCCAAACCTCCCAAACATTTCTCAATCGCTGTGTCACAGGGCCAAGTTCTACTCACTCCCAGAGCTGGATCGGACCAAGAACGCAGCCAAGAACATCAGAATGAAGATGCTTCGGGCCAGCAGCCAAGCCTCCATGAAAGGCCAGAGACGCTCTCTTGACAGCCTTTGTTCCAGTTCAGTCTAGCATGGCCACTCCTGCCTGCCCCCGACAAACTGGCAGAAGGGCTGCCCTCTGTGGAGTTGTTCAGGAGAGGGAAAGGCTGTCTGTGAGTCTAGCACCAGGGTGTGGGAGGCACGGGGGAGCAGGAGTTCAAAACCATCCTCAACTAGGACAAGGCTAACCCAGCCTAAATGGGACCCTGTTACAACAACAACAACGTGCTCAGTGGGGGCACCGTGGCACCCACTTGTCCAGTGGCAGAACCAGCAAGGCCGCTGACATTTCTCTGCAGTGACCTTGATGTAAAGCCAAGTTGAAAGGTCTATGTGAAGCTCTGGATGACAGATAGGAATCCTATTGAATGTGGTACAGAGCTTTCTGCTGTTGCTTCAAATAGCACACTAAAAGCACATAGTGGGACAGCAGGTAAAAGAGTGCTTGCTGCACAAACCCGATGGCCTGAGTTAGATCACCAGTTTACAAAAGAACTCTGAAAAGTTGTCCTCTGACTTCTGCAGGATCTCTCTCTCTCTCTCTCTCTCTCTCTCTCTCTCTCTTTCTCACGCGCGCGCGCGCGCGCGCGCGCGCACACGCACACGCACACGCACACACACACACACACACACACACACACACACACACAAGGAGTAGACAGATGTGGTGACACATGCCTTTAATCCCAGCACTCAGGAAGCAGAGGCTGTCAGATCTCTGAGTTCAAGGCCAGTCTGGCCTACATAGCAAGCACCAAGACCCAGTCTCAAAAAAAGAAATAAAATAGGGGCTAGAGAGACGGCTCCATGGTTAAGAGCACTTGTTGCTTTTGCAGAGGGCTTTCCCAGCACCTGCCTGGCAGGTCACAACCATCTGTAACTCAGTTCCAGAGTTCCAGGAAATCGTCTGCACTCTTCTGACCTCTGCAGGCACCGGGCACACTGAGGGCACACTGAGGGCACTTGCATATTTATGCAGGCAAAACACTCAAACCCATACAAATAAAAGTTAAACAAATTGTAATAAAAATACAAAAAGCATGGCTTTGAATTTCTGATTCCCCTGCCTGCCCCAAGGACTGGAATCCCAGGCAGGTGTTACTCCAACACTTGGCTTTTAAAGCACAGGGCAGTCTGACTGGGAGTAGAGCTGCTTCCCAGGAGGAGCAAGGCCCCGGGGTTTTGATCTACAGCAGCTCGGAGTCTATGTATTAACTTAGCAACAGAGTAGTTTTATGTTGAGTGTGGATGTCTTCTCATTATAGAGCATTCATTATGATTCAAGAGGCCCTGGGTTCGATCTCCATCACCAAAAGGGGTAAAAAAAAAAAAAAAAAAGCTGGTCTGTGAGGCCCTTGCACCCCCTTTTTAATAGCAACAATCAGATCTCTGTGAGTAGATCAGGCCAGAGCTGAAGTAAGACCTGTCTCAAAAAAAAAAAAAAAAAAAAAATTAGCACATGCCAGGCACTAGGTAAAGAACTGGGCCCGAGGAGAGAGCTCCCAGGAGACAGACAACTAAAAGATGAGGCCAACACAAGGGTCAGCAACAGGAGGCCGGGGAGAGGCCACCGGTCCAGCCGCAATGGAAAAGAACACCCAGCTAAGGTTTCCTCCAAAACGACTTTCAGAGCCAAGTCTTCAAACACCAGTCAGGTGGCTCCTACGACTCCTGGACAGAACCGCTTCTAGCACCCTGAGCAGTGGTGTGAGTCAGACCACGGAAAAACAGAAGGGGACAGGAGCCAAGAGAATGTCCCTCAACTGTTCTACCCCTGGGCCGCGGGAACACACCATATTCTGTCTCCTTCTCACAGAGACCCTAACTTCTCCTGTGTTAAGAATCACCAAGGTATTGAAACTACTGGGAGCTTGAAAGCCCCCCAAGCACCAAGCGCTTTATAAGTGAAGTCAAATCCAGCCCAGTGGTGTCCCCAAAGCTCTGCAAACACCTTTCCCTAGGACCCTCATGTTCCGGCAGCCAGGCCGGTGGGGACTCGGTGCCCCTTCTCGATAGCAGGATTGGGAACCGCTCGCCACAGGAAGTGGGAACTGTCTCTTGAAGGAGAGCATTGCCCCAGGTAGCAAGGACCCTTATCACTCTCTGTGCCTCGGTTTCCTCACCCACCAAACTGCAGTAAGAACTGAGCCTCTGCAAATTCCTCCATGGGGGTGATCGGCAGGGGAGAATGGAGAACGCCCTTAGGTTGTTTTGCTAAGTAACGGGGTTTGGCGAGCAGGTGGCCGTAACCGCAGGGTTACCAATGCGCAGACAGGTGCCCGCGGGCGCCGTGCACGCTGCCACCCAGGCCAGCTTGGCCGGGCACCTCGTGCACTGGTGCCTCGGCGTGGCCTCTGTGTGTGCAGTGCCCAACCGGGACAAGCGATCGCAGGCCCGCCTCTCTGCGTATCCGCGGTGCCCTGGTGTCCACGCCGAAGCAGCAAGCAAGCAGCCCTGGCCCGCCTGGAACCGGGGCTTCCTGGAGGCGGAGCCCGCGCCGCCCACCCGCCTCTGCTCACCAGTTCCCGGAGCCCACGATGCACACTTTCAGAGGCGCCGCTGCCATGGCCAAGCCGGGTAGCTGCTGTACACAGCCTTCCTCCCAGGGCCAAGCCGGATCGCTGCTGCAAGCCGGATCGCTGCAGCACACACAGTGCCTCCCGGGCCGGCTGCTCACCTCCACTGGAACGGCCTAGTATAGCCGCTCCGGGCGACCCCGCCCCGCCCTCCTGTCCGCCAATGGCCACCGCCACCCGCCTAGGCGCCTAGGGCCACAGCTGACAGCCCGGAGGATCCGCCCCGCCCCGCCACTCCCAAGAACCACTGCGCACGCCTGGTCCGGGCTGGTAGCTTGGTCAGCCTCCGGTGTCGCCCCACCCCTGCCCGAGGAATGTTGGGATGTGTAGTCCCTCTCCCTGCGGGCTCCCTTTCGGTTCCAGGCGGGCCACACGCAGGCCAATGTTATTGCGCAGACTGGATCCCTGAGGTCCTGCTGCTGTGTGTCACTATTCGGGACAGAGCAAGCCCGCCCCAACCTATAGAAGTGTCACCTATTTGCTCTCTGCGCAGGGACAGCTGTCACTTAAGGGTGGAGCCCAGATATCTCTAAATAGTTGACTGTGAATTCACCCAGATTTGGGCTCAGAGCCTACACCTGCTTTAACAACGGTTGCCAAATTCGTTTAAACAGGACAGGTCCGGGCACCTATGAATTTCCTAGCGAGCCTGGAGCTTTAATCTAATGTCTTCTGCCCTAGATCTGGTAGTATCTGCTATACAAGGGTGACGGTCGTATTTCAGTTGGTAGAGGGCTAGATGGAACACAGGAAGTTCCATCCCCGGCGCCTGGTGGCTCTGGCCTGTAATCACAGCACGTGGAGAATCTGAAGTCCCAGGTTATTTTTGACCAGCATAAAAATGAGAGGCCACCTTGTCGCCTTGTCTCAGACAAGCCAGCACCCTTGTGTTTCAGGATGTAAAACTTGCCTACACAGGGTCAAAACAGAAACTTGAACTGTCCCCTCATATGGTTACTCTTAGGACAGGACATCCCCCTTTCCCGTCCCTGCCAGAGCTTCAATGACCTCTGCTCCACCCAAGCTGTCGTTGTATTGCGGATGCGCACGCCGAGGCGACAGAAAACAGAGATGGTGGAATGTGTTGTAATCTCAGCGCCAGGGAGGTAGAGTCAGGAGGATCGGCAGTTCAAAGTCATCCTTAGCTACACAGTGAGTTTGAGGTCAACCTGGGTCACATGAGACCCTGTCACAAAGCAAAAGCAAGAGTGGGGAGGATGAGCTGGTTTTGCAAGGAAAGATGTAACCCTAAGAACTGGAGTCAGATCTCCAGAGCCCACAGAGGAGGGAGAGAACCAACTCCCTATAGTTGTCCTCAAACCCTCCCTATGCTAATCCATATAAGTGCCCCTGTCTCACAAGCTTGACAACAGTAAACGAAAACATTTTTTTTTCTTTTTTTTTTCGGAGCTGGGGACCGAACCCAGGGCCTTGGGCTCGCTAGGCAAGCGCTCTTCCGCTGAGCTAAATCCCCAGCCCTTAAACGAAAACATTTTAATTGATACATTTGTTGAGACAGGGTCTCACCGTGTAGCCCTGGCTGATCTGAAACAAGCTAAAGACCAGGCCAGCCTAGTACTCACTTTATAGGTCATGCTGTCCTCGAACTCACAAGAGATGTGCCTGCCTCTGCCTCCCAAATGTTGGGATTAAAGGCAATTACCTGGATTAAGTTAAATATATTTAACCAATGCCTGGTTTAAAATAAATTTAATTTTAAAATAGGTTTATTTCTAGCACTCTAGAAGCAGAAGCAAATTAGTATCTATGAGTCCAGGGCAGCCTGGTCTACATTGCAAGTTCCAGGTCAGCCAAGGCCAAATATTGGGACCATCTCAAAAACCTAAGTCAAAGTGTGTGTGGTGATATAGGCCTTTAATCCCCAAGTGGGCAGGTCTCTGTGAATCGGAGGCCACCCTGATCTAGATAGCTTGGTTACACAGTGAGGCTCTGCCCTAAAAAGGGGGAAGGAAGGAAGGAAGGAAGGAAGGAAGGAAGGAAGGAAGGAGGAAAGAAAGAAAATAGAAAACCAGACCTAGAATTCTCGAACTGCTACATGTTAACCTTTAATCCTGTGTCTAGGCAACACCTCACACCAATTCCATCAGAGCCCCCAGGGATGTAAGTTGAGAGTTCTTAAAGTGCAAAGGTGGTTACTTGTGGTGCATGGGGACTGTAATCTCAGTGCCTGGGATGTGAAGGCAGGAAGATCAGAAGGTCATGGTGACTGTATAGTGAGTTCCAGGCCGGCCTGGCGTGGGAGTGGGGGACACAGGATAACCCTCTCCCCCTCCCCCAGCTCGAGTGGGTGAGAAAGGAGCCATGGAGGAGGGCTCCCCACTGGGTTCGGGGACATCGGTGACCTAAAGTGGCCATTTTCTAAGAGATGGAGAGGATGGTCATGATGAGGTGAAAGTCCGTGTGGGCAGCCCCAGCCCTGGGTGTTGATCACTTCAGGTCTGTTTCCTTCGGAAGTGGATGCTTCCAGAAGGCGTTGATATAGACAGTGAAGTCGTGAGTTTGGCTGCCGGGACTCAAACTGCAGAGTGAAGGGCTCTTCGTGAGGTCGGAATTATTAGAAAACATGAGTCTCTCCCTCTCTCTCTCTCTCTCTCTCTCTCTCTCTCTCTCTCTCTCCCTCCCCCCTTCTTTCTTTTTCCAGTGGTGTTGGGGTTCGTTCTTAGGCTGTGTGTGTGTGTGTGTGTGTGTGTTAGACTTAGCTATGTAGCCACCACTCCAGGTTCTCAGTCTACCCTAAAGTATTTGCCTATTTTAATTTGATTTGGTATTGGTGTGCAGTGAGTGGCCATGTACAGGCCTGAGGTTATTATTAAGTGCCTTCTTCTTTCCATCTCTAGTTTGTTTTTTGTTTTTTTTGTTTTTTGTTTTTTTGTTTTTTGTTTTTTTTTCAGAGCTGAGGACCAAACCCAGGGCCTTGCGCTTGCTAGGCAAGTGCTCTACCACTGAGCTAAATCCCCAACCCCCCATCTCTAGTTTTTGACACAAAGTCTTTCACTTACAGCTGGCTGACCAGCAAGGTCCCTTGGATCCTCCTGCCTCTAACTCCAACACATAGGGACTGCAGGGCTTTTGAAGTGGCTGTTTGGGATTTGAACTTGGGTTCTCGGGCTTGCAGAGCAAGCACTTTACCCACCATGCCATTGCCCCAGTCTTATTATCCCCCTGCTTTAAGGCTTTAAGGTTTATATTATTTTCATGTGTATGTATATGTGTGTGTGTATACACATCATTCATGTGCAATGCCCATGAAAGCCAAAAGAGGGCATCAAATCCCCCTGAAGCTGGAGTTCTATGTGGTTTGGAGCTACTGACATGGGTACGGGTAACTGAACTGTCCTGTGGAAAAGCAGCAAGTGCCCTTAGTGACTGAGCATCTGTCCAACCCCTGGGACAGGATGTCGAAATGAAACTGTGACGGACTCTCAATGCCATGCGGCCACCGCCACTTTTTGGGTCAGCGTGCCCCACATACAGGTTGTGATCTCCGTTCGTGGTACAGCAGGCTACAAGTGGGATTGCCCATCTTCAATATTGCTCGTGACAGTCCAATGAGCAATTACATATTTTTTTTTTGGCTGAAGAAACAATGCCTAGGAACTTCTAAAGAGCTTTTATCTCCCTTCATGAGGGAAATACAGACGCAGTGGATGAAAGGCAGGTTTGTCAGCTCACGAGAACCGAATAGAGCCCAGGACACTTAACAGCAAAGCGCGTCAAACTGTCATTTGCTGACATCGAGATTCATTAAGTTATCAAAGTGGTTTGTGGCTGGGGTTTTATCCAATGAGAGAGAGAGAGAGAGAGAGAGAGAGAGAGAGAGAGAGAGAGATTTAAAATACAAAGCTAATATAGCATATCTCAAGGCTGAGGACAAGGCTCAGGGGGTTAAGTGTACAGGAATCTGGATCTGAGTTCAAACCCCTACACCCCTGTGAAGATGAGGCACAAGTGCCAGGTGCACCTGTACCCCAGCGTTGGGGATAGAGCAGGCTTGCTCAGTGGCCACTCTAGCCAAATCAGTGAGCTCATGTTCCATGAGAAACCCTGTCTAAAAAGATAATAAGGTGGAATGGTGGAATACAATTCAGGAAGACACCGGAGGACATCGACCTCCGGTCTCTATGAGTATGGCACACTCTTGAGCATGCATGCATACACATATGCACATGTCCACATGCATGCCTACATGTACCACAGCTACACTCACATAAAAACGATACCGTTAAATGGGCCCCAGTGACACATGCCTGTAGTTCTAGCATTTGGGAGATGTGGGCAGAAGAATTCTAGGTTGAGGCTGCAGAAACGGCTCAGCCATTAGGAGCATGGCTGCTCTTCTAATGGACTAGGGCTCAATTCCCCGCACCCACATGATGTGACTCCCTCACGCAGACATGGAAGCGGGACACCAAATGCACACGAAATAAACATAAATAAGCATTTTAAAAAAGAAAGTTCAAAAAAATAAAAAAGTTCAAAAAAATAAAAAAGAAAAAAGTTCAAAAAAAATAAAAAAGAAAGTTCAAAAAAATTAAAAAAGAAACTTCAAGGGGTTAGGGATTTAGCTCGGTGGTAGAGCGCTTGCCTAGCAAGCGCAAGACCCTGGGTTTGGTCCTCAGCTCTGGGGAAAGAAAGTTCAAGGTCATCTTGAACTAGGACGCCAGCCCAGGCTGTAAAAGAAACTTACATCTTGAGAAACTAAGCAACGAAGAACCTCACGATGAGCCAGGCCTGAGGAAATGCTTGAGTCCCAGCTGCTTGGAGGAGCCAGGAGAGTGGCAAATCCAAGAGCTTCCTGGGTTAAAGAGTGAGTTCAAGGCCAGCATAAGGACCTAAAGAGATTGGATCACAAAACAAAACAGCAGGGGCTGGCAAGATGGCTTAGAGGTAAAGGTGCTTGTGGCTAAGCTTGATAATGACCTAAGTTCGATCCCCAGAACCTACATGGTGGAATGGACTTCTGAAAGTTGTCCTTTGAACTCCACATAAATTCTATGACATATTCGTGCCCCCTGAAACAAATAAACATAATAAAAATATAAAAAAAGAATAATAAAAAGTAAAATCAAAATTTAGGGCTGAGCATACAGCAAGCGAGAGGCATAAGGTTCAATCCCCATTACTACAAATAATAATAAAATACCTTGCTTTTAAAAATCCACCATTGGGAGGCAGAGGCAGTCGGAGCTCTGTGACTTCAAGGCCAGTCTGGCCAGCAGAGTGTCTACATAGTGATTTCCATGTCAGCCAGGGTTACACAGTGAGACTCTGTCTTAAAAAACAAACAAACAGGGGTTGGGGATTTAGCTCAGTGGTAGAGCGCTTGCCTAGCAAGCACAAGGCCCGGGGTTCAGTCCCCAGCTCTGAAAAAAAAAAGAAAAACAAACAAACAAACAAACAAACAAATAAACCCCAATAACCAACAACAGCAACAACAAAACAATCTACCATTATAACATTCATGTATGTATGTATTTGTGTATGTATCTATCAGAGCCTCCTATTACCTAGGGTGGCCTGGAACCTGTGAAGTAATGAAGGGTGGCTTTGAACTTCCAATCCTCCAGGTTTTACTTTCCAAGTGCTGGGATTACAACTGTGAACACAGGTTTTCTTAGCCATGAAGTAGGCAGGCATTTGGACTTCACTGAGAGATGCCTCAGTGGTTAAGAGCATTTGTTGCTCTTGCAGAGGACCTGGGTTTGATTCTCAGGACCCATATGTTGGCTCATAATCATCTATCATCCCTAACTTCAGTTTAGGGGATCCAACCCCCTCCAACTCTCAGAAATCTGCTAGCCCCTGCAACCCCCCAAGTTAGTCTCTTTCCTTCTCCCTCCCCCCTCCCTCCCTCCTCCTTCTTCCCCCTGCCTCCCTCTCCCCCTCCCCCTCCTTCCCTCCTTCTTCCTCTCCCTCCTTCCCTCCCTGCCCCCCCCCGTGTGTGTGTGTGTGTGTGTGTGTGTGTGTGTGTGTGTGTGTACCATTCCCCTGGCCATCGCAATCATCATTATTAATCATTATTATTAGTATGAAAAGTTCTTACTATGTAGCCCAGGCTGCCCTTAAATTCATGCTCCTCCTATCTGGGTTAGCTGAGGGCTGGAATTACAGTTATGCACTACATACTTGGCTAAGAATGTGGAGACTTTCTAACAGAAACCCCTAAAGCCAGGGCTGGAGGCTCCTGCCTATAATCTCAGCCTCTTGGAGGCTGACCCAGGAGGATCATAAATTCCTGCTCAATCCAGGCTGCATAATCTAAAGCAAAGCGAAAGGGCGGGAGAGGAACGGGGTGTGACCGAGAAGACGATTAATGGCAATGGAGGGTATTTGATATTAGAAAAGTACTTGATACACATGTGTAAAAATGTCGGAATGAAAGCTGGGTGGTGGTGCCACAGCCTCTAATCCCAGCACTTGGGAGACTCAGTAGGGCAGATCTCTGAGTTCAAGGCTTCCTCCCTCCTTCCTTCCTTCCTCCCTTCCTTCCTTCCTTCCTTCCTTCCTTCCTTCCTTCCTTTCTTCCTTCCTATCTCTCACTTCCTTAGCTCTGGCTGGCCTGGAACTCACAGAGATCCCCCTCGCTCTGCTGAGTTCTCAGTGGCTGCTTTAGAACACGTGATACCTACACTTTGAAGGCTGGCGGTGGATTTGGTTTCCCTCATCCAGGACTGCAAACTCAGTTTTGCAATGCTGGGAAGGGGTCGTGGAGGAGGACAAATCAATAAAAGTTTTTAAAGGATTGCACTCATTTCTTTACAAATGGTGTGGTGGGAGTGTGGAAGAGGTCCTTACACAGTACAGGACCATCCTCTCAGCCAAATAAACGCCTTGGGTCATTTGGCTGCACTCACTTGCAAAGGAACATTCCAACTGGCCTTGATGACTGTTTATGTTTGTGTCCCTCGTGGAGGCGGGAGGGTCGGGAGACACTCAATTCAGTCTCCAGCCACTCCCTTCCACCCTTTGTAAGGAGCCTGCCTAGCTGTGTGGGCTCTCAGGGAGGAGCTAGGGTGAATAGGCTTCTTGTGGGGTGAGGGGCCACACCTATGCTGCTATGGGAAAATCATCTCTGCTGGGGTGCAGCCTTTTGTGAGGGTCACCCCAACTCTGTAAGGAAGCCCCATAAACCCATGAGTTCACCAGAGTGTAGGTACCGTTGACGGAATCCTGCTTCTGTTTCACTTGGGACCGTAGGGGGAGGGGTAGATGTTTGTGTCTCCCCCAGGGAAGGAATTTTATCAACAATTTATGCCTTGGTATACAAGTGGAGGTCAGAGAACAACTTTCTCGAGAGTCAGTTTTTTCCTTCCTCCAGGTAGCTTGTGGGGGTTGAACTCAGGTTGTCATGCTTGGTGGCAAGCACCCTTTCTCACTGAGCCATATTCCTTACCCAGCAGCACACCGTTACTGGCCCCTTAAATGTTTTCAACAGGAAGTGACATATATCACTTCTACTCTGGAACTAGGTGAAAGGGACAGGGCAGCAAACGCTTAGTGTGTCCCCAGGTGTCCGGCCACACTAACAGCGCCCATGGCTCATGTCTGCAGGGTTCAGCACCATGCTGACTTCAGTTCTGAAGAGAATTAATCAGGAGCTGGGTGTGGTAGCTCACAGCGGCCATCTCAACCCCAGGAAGACTGAGTTCAAGTCCAGCCTGGGCGAAAAAGAATGAGGAAGCCTGGCTCGAAACACAAACTAAAGCAAACTCTGCCACCGCCACCTTGGCAGAGGAGGCCTGGAACACCTAAGCAGGGCTCCCCGAGGTGGTGGTACTTGGAGATCTGGCTTCCAAAAGGAAATAGGGTCTGAGGGGAGAGGCCTCATAGACTGACTGCCTGTCTTTATGGAAAGAGACATCAAAGGCCTTGCTATCTGCTAGTGTCCCTCCATGTGAGGACCTCACTGGAGAGTGAGGCAAGTCCTGGACTCAGGCCGATCTTGTGCTGTGAATGCTCAGTCTGCAGCTGTGTGAGCAGCAGCCCGAGCTGACAGAGAGGAGGGCACCCACGTGATCACGCCTGCTGCCGTGCTCTCATCCACCGAGCTGCCTTCTCCACATTCTGCCCTTTTCTCCCCACAAAACAGGTGGGATAAAAATCTCCCATCCTGAAAATAAAGTCAGACATAGGGCAATTACAATGGTTTAATTGTAATCCTGTAGCCAAGGCTGGCCTCAAATTCACTCTATAGCTGAGTGACCTTAAACTTCTGACCCTCTGTCTGACCCATCTTCAGAGCTCGGAGTAGAGGCTCTGGTGGCTACTGGGAATGGAACTGGCGTCAAATGCTTGCATATCAAACTTGCATCTTGGAAGTTCCTAGATCACAATCTTATCAGGCTATTTGCATAATTATTAATGAATCTCCAGGCAATTCAGAAGGTCATGTCCCCACCCAGGGTCCAAGACCTGACCCCCTTCTCCTGAAGGGTAATCAGAGTCTCATAGTTTCCAATCCTTGACTTTAAAGCTGGTTCCAAGGAGGGGTCCGTCCCCAGTGACCTTGAGGTTTTCTAATAGTTAGATAGCAAGCATTCCACACAAGAATCAGGGTCTCCTCAGGTGCCGAGCTTTCAGGGGCCAGGAAGATGGAAAATGGTTCAGTGGGTAGAGACACTTAGCCCTCAAGCCTGAGGACCCGAGTTCGATCCTCAGAAGCCACATGAAGCTGACTTGAGAGAACTGGCTCCATCAGATTGTACTCTGACCTCCAAGCATGAGCCATGGCGCTTCTTTTTTTTTTTTTTTAATATTTATTTATTTTATGTATATGAATACACTGTAGCTGTCTTCAGACACACCAGAAGAGGGCAGATGGTTGTGAGCCACCATGTGGTTGCTGGGATTTGAACTCAGGACCTCTGGAAGAGCAGTTGGTGCTCTTAACCGCTGAGCCATCTCTCCAGCCCGCCATGGCGCTTCTTACACACATTCTACCCACACGATCATAGTGACGTTTTTTAAAAAGTTAAAAAAAGCATTATCTGGGTGACCGGTTTTGAATGTCATTGGTCTTAACCTCCTGATGTCACCATGGGATATTTGAATCTTACTGCATCACTAAAAAACAGCTAAAAAAAACCAAAAACAAAACCCAACAATTATCTGGGCTATGGCGAGGGCTGTGTTCTTTGCATGGGTTGTGTTTTCTCGGGCCCTAGACTTGAGGGCACGCGTGCCAGCCACATGTCTGACTCTCTCTGTGCTACTCCACACTGTGCAGGTCCACAATAGAGCTACCGGATCAGCCATTTTACAGGGGGCCTTGCTGCTCTTGGGGCTGTAGTGTGGGGCTTGGGGGTGTGTGGGCAAGAGCCAAGCTGCACTAACAGTGCTTGGGGGAGAAGACCGTGTGTTGTGAACCGACTGTCAAAAGCTGCCCACCGGCTCACCCTGGTGTTTGATCTTTATCCCCAGCCTGTGGCACTTTGTGAAGTTGTGGAACCCTTAGGAAATGCTGCCCCAATGAAGGAAGTCAGTCACTGGGATGGGCCTTGAAGTTTGATACTCCCTGTCAACTCCCTGCACCTTGACTGCTCAAGTGGGTGTGACCAGCTGCCTCATCCCCGGCCACCGGCCACCGCGCCTTCTCCAACACAGTGGACTGTAGCCCTTTGAACCGTGAGCCTGGAGAGGCCGTCCTCCCTTACGCTGCTTCTTATCGAGCGTTTGGTCACAGTGGCAAGGAAAGTCACCAAGGAAGACAGGTGACCTTTGAGGTCTCAGTCATTTAGAGGAGAAATCGGGCTGGAGAAGGGAATGTCTGTTGGCTGGAAGCACCGAGGTAAGCGGTTATGCTGTGAAGTATCCACCGGAGAAGACGATTGGACGCAGGTTTAAGTCAATTGAAAACCGTTATTAGTATTGGGTATCCGGGTGTAGCCCTGAGCCTTTCTCAGGGTGAGCTTTCAAGTACAAAAAAAAAAAAAAAATCCATATTCTGGGTTGACATACTTCAGCTAACAAGATCAGTTAGCCAGAAGCAGAATTTCAGAAGCTAAAAAAATCAAGGCTAGTACACGTAGAGACTTCCCCAGAGCCCTACGGACTCGGGCCCTCATTTTGGTTTCAGCGGGTGGTGCTGTGCAGCTGCTGAGTTTTAAGGCCTGAAAGGTGCTTTGATTTTGGGGTGGGTCGTGCTCAGGTCTGGAGACTTGTCACATGCAGAGGACTTGATCGTGGGTTGGAGCTTTGTCTGCTGCTCATTAACTGCACAGTGGGGTTCTGTGTTTAATGCAGTGTGTTTAACTTTTAAATATGTTATGTATGTATGTGTGTGTATGTATGTATGTATGTATGTATGTACATGTGTATGTGCATGAATACAGCAGTCTGCATAAGGAGGCTGGAGGAGACCAGGGTCTGTCCTAATCAGGGTTACTACTGCTATTATAAAACACCAGGACCAAAAACAACCTGAGGGGGAAAACATTTATTTGGCTTGCGCATATACAACATAGCCCACTGCTGAAGGAAGTCAGGACAGGAATTCTAGCAGGGCGGGAACCTGGAGGCGGGAGCTGATGCAGAGGCCATGGAGGGTGCTGCTGACTGGCTTCCCCCTTATGGTTGCTCAGCCTGCTCTCCTATAGAACCCAGGACCACCAGCCCAGGGATGGCCCCGCCAGGAATGGGCTGGGTCCTTCCTTCCCCATCAATCACTAATTAGGAAAATGCTCCAGCCGGATCTAGGGTTCCCTCCTCTCGGATGACTAGAGCTTGTGTCAAGTTAACTTAAAACTAAACGGTACAGGATCTCTTGCTAATCCTGGAACGAGACTGGCATCCAGCAAGGCCTGACATTCTCCCAAGGCCCTCTACAGTGCTAGGTTATATGAGGGTGTGGTCATACCTGACTTTGTACCTGGGTGCTAGGGATTTGAACCCATCCCCTCATGTTTGTGCGGCAAGCACCCTTTCTTACTGAGCCATTTCTACACCCTTGGTTTTGTTTCGAAACACGGTCTCGTGTAGCCTAGAATGGTTTCAAACTTGCTATGTAGCCAAGACTGGCCTTGAACTCCTGCTTCTACCTCCCAAGTGCTGGAAATGTAGGCTGCCATCTCCAGCCTGCAGCATTAGGGATTGGACTCATGGCCCTCGGCATCTGTAGTGAGTGCTGAGCCATATCCCGTCTCCAGTAGCCCAGTAGCCATATAGTGAGAAGCACACAGGATCTTCTGAAGATGGTAGTGTCCCCAATACTCCAGCCATTCACTGGGTGGGCGGAGGGAGGGGTGGGGAATAATTATATTTTTGCACAAATCTTGGACACTTAGAACAAGAAGGGTCTCTTGCATCCCCATCCTCATTACACACACACACACACACACACACACACACACACACACACACACACACACACACACTCCAGCTGCCTGGTAGAGCCATGACTTTAATGGAAGTAAATTTCATTGAGAATGCTAAGAAGAGGAGCGAGGCATGGTGGTGTACACATTTAATCCCAGCGCTCAGGAGGCAGAGGCAGAAACTTTGTGAGTTCGAGGCCAGCCTGCTCTACATAAGTAAGGAATTCCAAGCTAGTCAGGGTGACATCAGCTGAGGTGCACACCAGGTGTTAGGTCTTAAGATAAGAGGGGGGCAGGGAGGAGAGAGGGCCAGAGAACCAGATAGCTACAAATTACCCAAGTCAGATCTGGAGTTCAGGGTGTGCCTTGGAGTTAGGACATGCCTTTGCCCAACCTTTGAAGGAGACCAGGACTTTGAAACTCTAACTCTAACCAAAATGGGTGTTACTGTTACAAAGTGGACTCCCAACAACTCAGCAGCAGAAAATGCTTACAGAGGTGTGTGTGTGTGTGTGTGTGTGTGTGTGTGTGTGTGTGTAAAATTCGGTAAGAAAGTCAGGTGTGATAGCACTCATCTATGATTATAGTAGGTAAGAGGTGGAGGCAGGATGGTTGTGAGTTCTAGGCCAGCCTGAGCTATATAGCTCCTGTTTTGTTTTTAATTTTCTTTGTTTTGTTTTTAAACTATTTCCGGTTCAGAGATAGACTGCTAGCATACACGGTGGACAGCTTATATTAACAGAACACTGCTGGGGTCTATAACTGCACTTTAACACTGGCACGAGGGCCCTGAAGGGGTGGCTCTTTGGTTGCCACTCGTGCAGAGGATCAGAGAGAGCCTGTGCAGGGGTGGGGGTGGGGAGGACAGAGGAGGAACAAGGAAACACAAAGATCCTCACTTCCTGGTGGCAAGGGTGAAGTCACTGAAGACTGCTATTGGGCTGGTGAGATGGCTTAGAGGGTGAAGTGGTTTTCACCCTCAGGTGTGAGGACCTGAGAGTGCCATCCCCAGGTCCCATGTCGTGGAAGGAGAGAGCCAGTCACTGAAGATTATCCTGTGGACTCCACAGCTGTTGCATGGTGTATGTGCCTGTGGCCCATCCAGTCCCCAGCACCAATAAACAAGGGTTTAAAAATATTAGAAAAGCAAACATTCGACCACCTTGGATAGAGGGAAAGCATGCGTGCACTGCGGTATTTCTGGCTAGCCTTCAGCAATTGGAAAAAAATACAGAGAACCACAATGTAATCACAGCACCCCCACCCCCACCCCGACCGCTGTGACAGGAGCCATGTTCTCACAGAAGAAATTCCATTTTTGTTCTTGGCAACTTCTGTTATTCTCTTCCCCAACACTCAAGGTGTGAGTGAATCACTTCTGGTTGTCCACAACACTTGGTGTGGACTGACTCCAGTTCTCTCTCACCCTCTGTTTGGCCACTGTCCCCCAGGGTGGCTTGGGATGGGCGTGGCTAAAGGAGGCTGGCTCTGGCTAGGTTCTGGCTAGATGAAGCTGGACCCTTTGAGTCCTGGGTCACCGGTCCCTCTGGTCTCTGTTGTTCTCCCTGACTTCAGGCTTCTGCTTCTGGAGGTCTGACTTTATTTCACTAAGACCCTGTTTGCAGGATTGTAGGGGAATGGCAGGAGCCCAAGTCCAGTCTTCCACTTCCTGCTGTGCAGGCCCTGCTCTGAGAGCAGCCTTGGAAAGGGAGTTGCATGTAACAGCCCAGCCCTAGAAATAAAAAAAAGCTGGGCGTTTCTGTGGGATTGCGTAATCGTGAGACATCTCAAAAGACCTCGAAGTCTGGTGTGACGCTGTACACCTGGCACCAAGAACTCCGAGGAGGGAGAGGCCGGAAAAATAGAAGTTCAAGGTCACTGTGAGCTCAGTAGTAAACTGGAGGCCAGCCTGGGCTACATGGGACTCCATCTCAACACAGCAAAACAAAGAAATGACTGCTAGATATGAGCTGGCCTGGAACCACTGTAACCTATAAAATCAGCTTCTGTTGTTATGCCGGGGCCCAGAACCAAGGTCTTGTGTATGACTGGTGTGTGCTCCACCCCTCACCTACATTTTCAGGCCCAAGAAGCACTTCTTTCTAAAACATTATTATTATTATTATTGTTGTTGTTGTTATTGTTATTATTATTATTATTATTTTTTTTTTTGGTTCTTTTTTTCAGAGCTGGGGACCGAACCCAGGGCCTTGCGCTTCCTAGGTAAGCGCTCTACCACTGAGCTAAATCCCCAGCCCCTATTATTATTATTATTATTATTATTATTATTATTATTATTTTGTAGCCCTGGATGGCCTGAAACTCACCATGTAGAGCAGGCTGGTCTCACACAGAGATCCACTTGCCTCTGCCTCCTGAGTGCTAGGATTAATGGTGTGAGCCACCATGCCTGGCTAAAAAAAAAGTTCTCCTACAAAGACATCTGCCCAGCAACTGTAGCCTTAGCCTGATGTCTATCACATGTTATTGTTACATGTGTGTCTGTGTATGATACATGTGTGCAGGTGTGGTGTAGCAAGGTATGTCTGTGAGGTAAGACAGCAAGCGTCTGAAGTCGGTTCTTGTCAGATTAGTTAAATTGGGTCTAACTTGTTTCTGTTCCACAGTATCTGGCTTGTGAACTTGCAGCCAGTTCTGTCTCTACAACCCAACTCTATAGGACTACTGGGATGTTCTCTCCCTCTCCCTCTCCCTCTCCCTCTCCCTCTCCCTCTCCCTCTCCCTCTCCCTCTCCCTCTCCCTCTCCCTCTCCCTCTCCCTCTCCCTCTCCCTCTCCCTCTCCCTCTCCCTCTCCCTCTCCCTCTCCCTCTCCCTCTCCCTCTCCCTCTCCCTCTCCCTCTCCCTCCTTCTCCCTCTCCCCCTCCCCCTCCCCCTCCCCCTCCCCCTCTCCTTTCTCTCTGCGAGCCCTGAATTTAGGTTGTCAGCCTTATGTGGCATGGAAGTCACTTTTACCCTCTGAGCCATCTTGAGGACCCTGATACCTCTTTTCTTTTGGATCCGGTGACTCTGCTACATTGTTTCAAGATGCCTACTGTTATTGTCCTCATCCTCAGATCTCAATGCTTTCCTCGGAAGCTTCAGCAGGAGGCCCACACCTGTAGTTCTAGCACTTGGGAGGTGCAGACAGGAAGACCTGGCAGTTCAGGGTCAGCCCCTGGGCAGCTTTAGTTCTGTTTGTTCTGATCAACCCCTGAAAAAGTAAAAGGAGAAAGAAAGGAGGGAGGTTGTTGGAGGGAGGGAAAGATGCTGAAGGAAGAAGGGAGGGAGGGAAGATGAAGGGTAACCAGGCAGGCAAGCTAACAACAGCGGCTCCTGTTGGCTCGCTCTCCTGAAAGCTCTCACCTTCCCTTTGGAGCTAGCTAACTGTCCCAGGAAGCTCCTTGTGGAGCACTAACAGCTTCATTGGAATCCTGTTTTTGTTTTTTTCTTTTTCTTTTTTTCGGAGCTGAGGACCGAACCCAGGGCCTTGCGTTTGTTAGGCAAGCGCTCTACCACTGATCTAAATCTCCAACCCCCCGTTTTTGTTTTAATAGGACCTGTGTGTGTGATGTTACTGTGACTGGCTGTGAGGTTCAAATCTCCATGGTCTCCAGGATCTTCTGTCACAGTCATTGGCAAGCCAACATCCTCCTGTGTCCTTCGTAGCTAGCTGTGTGTCCACCTCAGTCTCTCCTGGTGAGTATGTGTTCGAGCTTTCCAGGTCTCAGAGACTTTGTAATGAATTCTATTTGAAATTCTGCAGGATCATGTAAGTTCAAACTCATTAATTCTGGGCATTAAAATGTCAGACTTTCTGTTTGATATTTAATCCTACAAGATTGCTTCAGATTTGAAGCCTTTTTGGAATTAAAACCGCTCTTAGGTTGTCAGTTCAATGCCTGCAGCTAGGATGATTCTACAAAACAAACAAGCCAAGCAAGCACAAAGCTTCGGCACATTTTGAGTTGCTTTATGGTGTTAGAAGTAACCTAACTTTTCAGTAAGATGAACTTGCATGAACCAGGGTCATTCTGTTTTGTTTGTTTTTTGAGAGAAGGTCTCTAACTGCTCATGTTCAAACTCAGAATCCTCCTGCCTTGTCCTTTCAAGTGCTGGATCACAGCATGTTACTTTATTTATTTATTTATTATTACTAGTATATTTATTTCCTTACTTTTACAAAGTATCATGTAGCCCAGGCTGGCCTCTATGTAGCTGAGCTAGCCTGGAACTTCTGATCTCCCAGCCTCCAGTTCCCAGGTGCTGGGATTACAGTGACACCATACCACTTTCTTACTATTTTTTAAATTGTTCTTTTGGTTTATTTACGATGAGTTCTCATATTTTGCCCCAGGCTGGTCTCAAACACAAGGTGAGGCTCCTTCCTCAACATCCCAAGTTCTGGGATTACCAGCAAGAGTCATCACACACTGTTCCCAGTGTGCGGTTGGAATGGCAAGTTAAACTAGACTGTATTCATTCTGTTATTCCTTTACTGTGGGAGAAGAGATGTCACATCTGTGGGAACTTGTCCCTTTCACGAGACAAAATATATGGGCTGCCTTGAGGTTTTTATTTATTTTTAAAATGCATTTATTTATTTATTATTTGGTGTGTGGACACCCCTTGGGTACCAGGTCTCCTCTCGGGCGTCAGGCTTCCCAGCTTCCTGTCCACCTTGTCAGAGGCAGAGTCTAGTTTCCCGATGCACACACATCAGGCTGGCCTTGAACTCCTGGAGCGGATGTCTTCCACCTCATCTCTCACCACCAGTGTGCTGAGATTGCAGATGTGTGCCAAGGGGGCTGGAGATCTGAACTCTAGCCCTCACATCTGTGTAGGAAGTGCCTCTCCCAAGGAGCCATCTCCACAGCCACATTTTCATATTAAAGGCCTTTCCCATTTGCAGATGTGACTTGGTGATAGAGCAAATATGTATGGCCCTGGGCTGGACCTCAGCACGGCCAACAATAAAGAGTAAAGCAAGGGCCCAGGTTAAATAACTGAGGACAATCTTTCTTTCTTTCTTTCTTTCTTTCTTTCTTTCTTTCTTTCTTTCTTCCTTTCTTTCTTTCTCCTCCTCCTCCTCCTCCTTCTTCTTCGCCAAAAATAGTCTGATTCTACTAAAAAGTTCTAATTTTGTTTTATTTATTTTTTGAGTTAATGACTCACTAAGTAGCTCAGGTTGCCCTGGACTTTACAATGTAGCCCAAGCATAGCCCAAGCTCATCCATTTTGAATGCTCAACCATCAGAGCATAGAATTACTTAGAAGGATTACGGGGTGTGACCTTGTTGAGAAAGTGTGTCACTGGGGGTGGGCCTTGAGGTTTCAGAAGCCCAAACCAGGCCCAGTGGCTCTCTCTCTCTACCTGCGGGCCATCATGCTCCCCCCACACCCCACCATGGTAACAATGGACTAAACCTCTGGAACTATAAGCCAGCCTTAATTAAATACTTTATAAGAGTTACCTGCTGTGGGAGTGATGTTTCTTCACAGCAATAGAACACTAAGACGCTGGCCTAGAACTTACTATATAGCTCAGGTTAGTATTAAACCTCATATGTAGCCTAGTGAACCTTCTGCCTTAGCCTTCCGAATGCTGGAACGAATTATAGGCAGAATTCACTCTGTAGACCTGGCTGGCCTCGAACTCACAAAGATCTACTTACTTTTGCCTTCCCATTGCTGGCATTAAAGATGTGTGTCAACAGTGCCCAGGTATTTTTAAAAAGTTAAAATTATTTTTTTTTTTGGTTCTTTTTTTCGGAGCTGAGGATCGAACCCAGGGCCTTGCGCTTCCTAGGCAAGCGCTCTACCACTGAGCTAAATCCCCAACCCCAAAAGTTAAAATTATTTAGTGTGTGTGTGTGTGTGTGTGTGTGTGTGTGTGTGTGTGTGTTTATGGTTGCACATGTATGGAGGTCAGAGGGCAAGTTGTGGGAGCTAGCTGTTTCCTTCCACCATGTGGATCCTAGGTCGTCAGATTTGCAAGTGTTTTCACCCACTGAACCATCTTTCTGGTTCTCTTATTTTATTAAAAGTAAGATGTATTTATTTCTATTTTCTGGGTATGGGTGTTTTGTACGACATGTGCACGCAGTACCCTAGAATGCCAGAAGGGGGCATCACATCCTCTAGAACTGGAGTTACAGCCGGTTGTGAACCATTATGTGGGCTCTGGGAACTGAATGAACCAGATTCCTCTGCTTTTTATTGACGAGCCATCTCGACACCACTAGTCTTTTTTTGGTTTTGTTTGTTTGTGTGATGTGATTTTTTTTTTTTTTAAAGATAGCGTCTTACATAACCCAGGCTGGCCTGGAACACACTGTATAGACTCAGGTGACCTCAAACGTTTTCTGATCCCCCTGCCTGAGATTACAGGCATGCACCACCGAGCCCAGCTTAGGGTCTTACTTTCATCCATGCCAGGCAAGTGCTTTGTCAACAGCTATGTCCCGGTCCTCTCGTCTACCTTTTTTTTTTTTTCTCTTCACACAATTTACCTTATAGATGAATTTTCACAGCACAATTTATAGTTTGTTTTGTACTCTTGGACTGTGGAGCGCTACAATCTTGCCTTTGCCATCTTCTCAGTTCAAAGGCTTAACACTATTTTCGGGGACCTCGGTGAAGACACCTTTGTCTTCACCCTCAGACTCTCAGCGGTTTCTGAATCATGTCACATGAACGCTCTTCTCTGAAACAAAGCCCCGCCCACTTGTACTGCGTTCCCATTGGTCTTCTCCACGCTGACGTGACCAGATGGCACAACTGCCCTTACTTTTCCTGGGCCACCTTCAGGGAAGTGTCTGAGCTGGGTTTTGTGATGGACCTCTGTGTCCTACCTATTTGAAGAGTGGAGGACTTTCTGGAAGTAGGCTTTGGGTGTTTCCCTCCTCAGCACTCATCCCCTGCGGTCAGCAGCTTCTGGAATATCAGACATTGATTCTCACAAAACTCCACCCTCCTACTTTTTGTCAGACTTTCGTCCCCTTGTCAAAATCTATCAGATTAGCTAGGCACACCGGTAATCTCAGCTTTCCCAGAGTTGAGAAGGGAGGATTACTGAGTGTTTGAGGCCAGCATGGATTACATGAGTTCAAATTTAGCCTCGACTACGTAGAAGCCTCAATGCCAGTCTGGTCTGTAGACTAGAGCCTTGTTTCAAAAAATAATGAAGCTAGGCAGTGCATACCTTTAATCCCGGCACTTAAGAGGCAGAGAGAGGTGGATTTCTATGAGTTCCAGCCCATCCTGGGCTACCTAATGATTCCATGTCAGCCAAGGCTCCGTAGTGAGACCCTGTCTCAGACCTACAAACAGAAATCCTAGAAGCCAACACCCCTGGAAGCCAATAAATAAATAAAAAGGAGTAGGACGAAGCGTTTATGTTAGCTTATCATCCCTTTGGCTGGCGTGATCCAGCCTAAGTGTTTTTCATATAACTTATGGATTGTGGGTCATAAAATTTTATCATTGCTTTAAGAAAATGTAGATACTATAATTTAGCCTCCAACCTTCCTCTTCAACACAATCCCCTCTCTCGTTTTATGACACCGACTCTTCTGTTCTTATTTAATGGTTTAATAGAGCCGAGCTTGAAACTGGCTAGAAGGCAATTTCAAGAGAGGGTGGCAGGCTTCTGTTAATGGGCACTCTCAGTATTTACTGCCCTCAGACAGAACATGATTGTTATTATTATTAAAAATAATTTGTTGATTGCCAAGGGTCTCCCCACAAGAGGAGACATGTACAGAGACATAAAGAGGCCATAGCTTGCCCCCTGCCCTGTTAGCTAGCAACTAAAAATGTGCTTTCGAAGGTTTTTCTGGCTCATGTCATATATTCTTAGCTTTGGGGATGGGCCCTATAAGTGCCAGGGGTGGACCCTATGGGAGTGAGTGTGAGGGGTGGACCCTATGGAAGTGAGTGTGAGGGGTGGACCCTATGGGAGTGAGTGTGAGGGGTGGACCCTATGGGAGTGAGTGTGAGAGGGATGGAGCCTATGGGAGTGAGTGTGAGAGGGATGGAGCCTATGGGAGTGAGTGTGAGGGGGGGACCCTATGGGAGTGAGTGTGAGGGATGGATCCTATGGGAGTGAGTGTGAGGGGGGACCCTATGGGAGTGAGTGTGAGGAGTGGACCCTATGGGAGTGAGTGTGAGGGGTGGACCCTATGGGAGCAGGACGATGCATCTGCACTCTACATTAACTAGTCCCTCTCACCAGTACTAGATTCCTCCATCAGACAGAGCAGACTGCAGTGGGCACACACAGGACCTTTGTCAATGTAGAGTCATAAACGCAAAGCCTGCCCTGGGTGGGCACAGCTCCCCGCTGTAAGTAAATGCTAGAAATAACCTCAGAGGCCAGAGTCAAATGAAATTCATGGTGGTCCCAAACAAGGGGTAGAGGCAGGGGGATGGCCTGCACTATATACTATGGACTGTGTGAAAAGAAAACGAAATAGCCCAACCCCGCCCAACGCAAAACAGAAAAGCCAAAGTCAACCAGCCAAACCAGGGACGAAATAAGGATACTAGTGATAAGATAAGCAAGTAGATACAAACGCCGGGCTCGGCGGGTAAGTCATCTGCCGCCAAGCTGAAGACTTGAGCTGTTCCTGAGGCCCACGAGGTGGAGGGAGAGAACAGGTCCCCAGAAGTTGACCTCTAACCTCCAGGTGCATGCATGGTGGCATGAATGCCCCCCCCCCCGCATAAGTCAATAGAAAAAAATTAAAATATGTCAGTGGTTGCTTGATTGTTCAAGTGCGCTGAAAGGCATGGATTGTGCCTCGCAGCAGGTGAATTTTATGTTATAAATTAGATCCCGCCGAGGCCTTAATGATGAAAGGTAAATAAATCTTGCATGCTGTGGCAAACTGAAGATTCTCCATCAAAACCAACTCTAAGCCAGGCACAGTGATGTCTACTTCTCCCAGCTCACGTGAGAGGCTGAGCAGGAGGGTAGTGAGCGCTAGGGAAGTCCGTCCAGGCAACGTAGACTGTGCCTCAGAAAGAAAACACCAAACAAACAAACATTGTCGAACGACAACTGAAACAATGACAATTGCATCAGGAAAAGTGCACGGGCGTCCATACCACTGCCTTTTTATTTATTTCATAAATGCGTTCATCCGTTTTCACGCGTGGACAGGGTCACTCCAACGTGGAGGCCGGAGGTGGAGGCCGGAGAACAAGGTGTCAGGAATTGACTTTGGTCCTCTGTCAGCCCCCAGCCCAGATTTCTGCCTTGTAGGTGACATGGTCAATGGCTGACTTCTAGAGAGCAGTGCCTCCACCGTCTCAGGGTTCCCCCGCTGGCTCAAGGCCCCGACCGCCACAGTGACTCTTAACGTGCCTCTGGTCTGTAGAAACGAAGGTCTGAAGGGAAAGGAAGCTGAGGCAGAACTACGGTGCCCAGTTCATATTATAGATGATGGGGCCAAGGGGAGATGGCACAGGGAATGTTATCAAATCACCCTGATCTTTGAGAAGAGACAGATACTAATCATTTTTCCCCATGTAATCACAGTATCGAGGGGACACAGGACATCACTGTGTAGCCTAGACTGTCCTTTACTCAGAACCCTGTGTCCAAGTCTCTCAGTGTTGGAATTACAGGCGTACGTCCCCAAGAACCCAAATGAAATTGCTGGCTGGTGCTCATTGTAATTCTAGCTCTGGGATTGTTAAAGAACTGAGCCAAGCCTAGCAAGCGCAAGGTCCTGGGTTCGGTCCCCAGCTCCAAAAAAAAAAAAAAAAAAAAAAAAGAAAGAAAGAAAGAAAGGAAGAAAAAAAAAAAGAACTGAGCCAAATCTTTTTAGGAAATAAACTTCCTGTATTCGGTCATTTACACACGGGGACAATCTCCCCTCAGCTGTCCGTCCGTAGATGTTGAAAGTATGAAAACAGAGACGAGATAATGGCTTCTTCTCCAGCTCCGAGAGGCTCACACCATCACTGATCTCTCCCCACATGTGTTCCTCTCATTACAACCTTCTAGGGCAGGTCTCTGTGCTAACGACTTCTGCCTGCACAGTCGTAGAGACTAGTGCACGAGCGGTTCCACGTTTCTCCTGGAAGCGTTATTCTTTGAACAAATGGATTATAGTTTATGCCTGCGCCTATGAAGAGGCCTCTTGTTGGGGTCGTCTCTAGGATGCACCATTTCTGGTGATCCCCAGAATCACATCCTGGGCTAAGGACACAGCCTGAAGGTGGCCAAGTGGCAGTAGTTTCGAATTGAATGGGATATATCACCCCCTAGTGGTGGGATAGGCAAACAACCCCAGGCTTTGCCTCTGTCCCAGCTACTGAACTGTGGGTTGGGGAGGAGGTGAATTTGTAGACTTCTAACTGTGGTGATGTTTAAAGTTTGAATGTGGTGGTAACTGCGCAGCCTCCGTATCAAGAGTGACCCAGACCTTCCCTGAGTGGAGCCTACTTATTCAGAAATGGCCCATTTCCATGTCTGTCTCTGTCTTTCTTTTCATTCTTTTCTGTGAGACCACAGTGCGGCAGATCCCAAATTTATTCCTTGATGTCTGGTTTCAGGATGGTAATGTCTCACGCATGGAAAGGGCTTGAGGATGGACACCTGACACGTCCCCATAGTTCCAGTTGCTGGAGAGCGTTCAGGAGTTCGAGGCCAGCCTGGATGGTGAGACCCCAGATGCTTCATTTACTTTCAGTGCTGAGTATTGAACCTTGGTCCTGCATGCTAGCGACCACAGGGCTCTCTACCACATGGCTACATCTTAAATCCAAGACTCCACTGACCTCTCTCTCTGTCTCTCTGTCTCTGTCTCTGTCTCTGTCTCTCTCTCTCTCTCTCTCGCTTGCTCTCTCTCTTTCTCTCTCTCTTGCTCTCTCTCTCTCTTGCTCTCTCCTTTTGTATGTGTATGAGTAGTGTGCGTGCATGCTTGTGTGTATGTGTGTATGTATGTTTGCATGTTTGTGGGCCCATGTACGTGGGTATATGTCATCACTCCAGCCCTCTTTTTAGCCTTCTCCATATGAAGGTAGTTAATCCTGTTGCCCGGAGTTGGAGAAGCCTAGGCTGTGTTTATACTAGCTCAAACTCTGGACTGTTATAAGTGCCACCACCCCCAGAGAATGTTTTCTGATTTCCATATCTATAAGGAGGAACTAGGGAGATGATCCAGTGGTTACTGCTTTTGCAGAGGACTTGGGTTCCGTTCCCTGCACCCACAAAATGGTTCACAGCTACTTGTAATTCCAGTTTCAGGAGATTTGAAACACTCTTGTGACCTCAAGAGAATGTGGTGCATGCAAACTCACACAGGCACACACACACACATTTGTTCACTCACAAGCACAGGAATACACACAGAGGCACACACACTCACATGCACATGCCTAGACACATTCACTCACTCACAAACAGGATACACACAGAGGCACACACACTCACATGCACATGACCAGGCACACTTACACACTCACATAGGCACACACACATTCATTCACTCACAAACACAGGAATACACACAGAGGCACATACAGTCACATACACAGGCATACAGGGTTGTCTCTCTCTCTCTCTCTCTCTCTCTCTCTCTCTCTCTCTCTCACACACACACACACACACACACACACACACACACACACACCCTGAATAAACAGATCTTAAAGATGAAGTGGAAGGAGGAAACAGAGGGGAGAAAGGTACAAATGGGGACAAGAGCCCATAATATTGTGGGACAATAATAATATGGGACAGGACACCGATAATATTGATGAGTCTAACCAGTGCAGAAAGACATGAGGAAGAAAAATGAAATATATAAGAGACTAAGGCAGAGATAAAAAATTGTCATTATTTTTCAGTGATATAAACTGTATGGGAAAGTCAATAGAATCAATAAACAAACTATTAGTATCTAGGAGTTTATCGATCTTGCTGAAAGAGAGATCGCCCTGCATGGCTCAATAGGCTTCCTTGCTTGTGCCCGGTGAGCAACACAGAATTGAACAGAAACCGCGGTGCCATTCACAAGCACAGAGTTATGAAACACTGGAATTAGAGCACCATAGAAGTTTTCTGTTGGTTTGACTCTTGTATCTTTCTTTGTTTCTTTCCTTCGTTCATTTTTTTTCTTTCTTTTGGCATGTGGGTGACTGACTAGTTTCCTTCTCTTGCAGTGATTCCAAAATCTACTTAGAGGAAGAGGTTTATATGGCTTACACTTCCAGGTCACCGTTCATCACCGAGGGGCAGGACCTTAAGCAGAAACTTCAAGCAGAACCCATGGAGGAATGCCGGTTTGTGGGTTGGCTCTTTGCCTTGTTCAGTGGCCCGTGCTCAGAGAGCTTTCTTACGGAGTCCAGGCCCAGCAACCTAGGGATGATGCCGCCCACAGTGGGCCGAGTCTTCCTACATCAATCAAGTCAGTCTCTCACAGATGTGGCTGTAGACCAATCTGATCTGGGCAATCTCTCAACTGAGATTCCCTTGGATGAATGCAGGCTGTGTCTAGTTAATAAGGAGTTAACTAGAACAGGAGGTCGTTTCTTTCCTTCCATTTTGTGGTTTACAGGGATTGAACTCGGATCACCGGGCTTGTCAGCAAGCACCCTTACCTATTGGCCTTGTTTCTTTCATTTTTAAAACAGGATCTCCTGTAGGTCTCGGTGGTCTCCAACTTGCTATGTAGCTGATCACGACCTTGGATTTCTGACCCTTTTGTCTGCACTTTCCAAGGCTAGGATGATAGGCAGGAACAATCACACTCAGTTCCTACTGTGCCAGGGATCAGACCCAGGGGCCTTATGTATACTAGGCAAGCACCTAACTACTGAACTACATCGCCCCTCCCCAGCCCTGATTGATTGTTCTGGGCCAACCTCACGTAGCCCAGGTCGGCCTTGAACTCACCATGAATCTTTTGCCTCTGCTATCACAAACACACACCACAGTACCCGGTTCACTTCAGTAGGTTTTCACAAGGATACTGAAGTATCCTAGAGGGAGATAGAGAAGGAGCTGTCATGGACTGGGAAAGGAAGAAACAGACAGATGACAGATCATGCCATGAACCGGGGAGTGTAATTAACTCTGCTTTCCTGCAGCTGCAGAAACCTCAATGCTGCTGCTGCTGCGTCGTCGTCGTCGTCGTCTTCTTCTTCTTCTTCTTCTTCTTCTTCTTCTTCTTCTTCTTCTTCTTCTTCTTCTTCTTCTTCTTCTTCTTCTTCTTCTTCTTCTTCTTCTTTCTGCAGTGTAGCCTGTGTTGACCTCATTAACATGACCTCATTAACTGCTGAGTGTCCTCAGGGCCCAAGAAGGGCTCCTGAGCTTTTGGTTCTTGGTCACCTGGTACCTGGCACAAAGCACATGGGCTCCGTCAGTCTTTTAAACGTTATGTGTTTAAAATTTCGTGTTTGTTTGTGTGTGTCTGCACATGTGAGCCCAGGTGCCCGTGGAGACCAGAATATGGTTCCCCCTCTGGAGCTGAGGGCACAGATGGCTGTGAGCCACCTGAGGGGGGCTGGGAATGGAACCCAGGTTCTCTGTAAGGACAGTGTGGCAGCCAGGCAATGTGACACACACATTTGATCCCAGTACTTGGGAGGCAGAGGCAGGTGGATCTCTGAGTTTGAGGCCAGCCTGGTCTACCTAGGGAGTTCCAGGACAGCCAGGGCTACATAAAGAAACCTGTCTCGGAAAAAAGAAAATAAAAGACAGACAGGCAGACAGACAGACAGAGTATTGTGAGGTCTTAACTGCTGAGCCACTCCCTATCCCCATATAGTTTTTTTTTTAGCCAAGAAAGGTTTACATACAAAAGGGGTGCAAACTGAGTTTTTTTTTGTTTTTGTTTTTTTGTTTTTTTGTTTTTTTTTGCCAAGAAAGGTTTACATACAAAAAGGGTGCAAACTGAGTTTTTTTTTTTTCCCCATATAGTTTTAAGAGATCAATGTCTACATTTCTTAGAAACTTAGGGAAAAAAATCTTCCTCCACCAAGACCACAGCACCTGAAAGCAAGATTTTCCAGTTTTCTCACTGTAAACCTTTCAAGGTTCACAATCAACAGGGAAGTCCTGTGTCTTTGTTCTAGGTCTGCTATCATTGGTGGTGATTCCTCTCCTGGTCTCCCAGGCTCATTTGTGATCCTCTTAGTCAGGTGGCAAGGAAGTCAGGTGGCAAAGGCAGTATGTTCTGGTTCTTTGATAGGCGGGCAGGCTGGCCTACTGCCTGTCACCTAGCAAAAGCAGGCCAGCAGCTGCCTCTCTGCTCAGCCTTAAAGGCAAAGTCCCCACCTGACCTTCAGAGTCTATGCAGACCTGCTAAGGCCTGGACATGCCACTACCTGTGTTGTTGCTGCCTCTCCCTCTTTCTCTTCCTTCTCCTCTTCCTCCTCTTTTTTTTTTTTTTTTTTTACATTGTTGGTTTGAGATGAGGTATGGTAGCCTAGGCTGGCCTTGGATTTCTCACAATATTCCTATCTCAGTCTGAAGTGTGCTGCTCACCACACCTGCTATACCCCTCTCACACACACCCTATCTGGCCCCCAGGGTCTCACATAGCCCAGGTTGGTCTCAAACTTGCCATGTTGCTTAGGGTAACCTGAGGGTTGTATGCAGCCCCACTCTTCCCTTCTTCTTTCACATGAGGTCTGAGACCATGGTCCGGCTTCACATTTCTAGACTCCAACAAGGAAGTGTTTTAAATGAAACAACAGGGATGAAACCAGATTACATAATTAACTGTAAACATTTTCTCCTGCCTGGCTTCAGAGGTGGAGGTTTCGTGAAGACACTCGTGCTGAGTTGCTGTTTCCTGCTGCGTTGGGAATGACAACACTTTTCACATTTTTTTCCAGTCAAAGTGTAGCAAACAACTTCTGCGCTAGGGAGAAAGGTTAGCAAAGAGCTCCTAGCTTTACCTCCTGTTCTACAACTCTCTGCCTCCACCCTGCCGTTCCACTGAATCAAGGTCTAGAAACCCTGCTGCCTCAGTTTCCCTGTGTTTCAAAGAAATTAGGAAACTGAAATTGGTAAAGGAAAATGTATCTGTTCACAGTATGTTTAAACTGGAGGATGGGCGACGTCTTGCTTCTTCCCCAGTGTCTGAGGCTACTCTGTAACTATAGTGAGCATAACTGCTACACATTAACAGACGCTTCCAGGGGACCCAAGCATAGGGGCCCAGGTTGCTCCATTCTCTCTGTTCTTGGTTACCAGGGATAGGTGTCCACTCCGTCCTGGCTGGGGAACGTGGAGCTAAATATTTCCCACTTAAGAAAAAAAATAAGGGGTTGGGGATTTAGCTCAGTGGTAGAGCACTTGCCTAGCAAGCACAAGACCCTGGGTTTGGTCCCCAGCTCCAAAAAAAAAAAAAAAAAGAAAAAAAAAAAAAAGAAAAAAATAAGACCAGAGTCCACAGCCTGCTCCCTCCTGGCTACAGGCACTCATTCTGGACAAGGCCCTGCTATGCCCAGGTACCCCAAGTGTGATGAGGGGGTGCACTTGGTCAGGCCGGGGCTGGCATCAGTGCTTCCTGGAGCGTGAAAATGCCGAAAGTCTCTCACCTCTGGGGACCATGAGGTCAAACCGTACTGCAACCATCCCTTCTCCTCTGCCATGCTTGGCCCAAAGGCTTTGCCCAAGGAGCAGCTGAGCAGCACACTTTAAAGCAGAGCTAGGTCGTAGAGGCCTCCCTGTAGAACACAAGCCAGGCTTCAAACCCCAGGCACCCGGGGCTTCCAGGATTCCTTTATGCCCTCAATAAGCCTGAACTTTTGGGAAAAAATTATGTTTTATTTATTTGTATGTGTGTCCATCAGAGGACAATGGCGGGAGTCAGTTCTCTGAAGTGGAAACTTCTAGTTTCTTTGGAAAGTTAGTCATGTCAAAGGTTGTGTTGCTGGGGCACACATTAAAGAGGACACGCAGAAGACTGTTTTCCTGAAGCAGACACAGGTGAAAGGATGTTTGGATATAGCAGACGTGTGAAAGGACCCTTGATGAAGGAGTACAAATATGACCCCACAGAGAGTGGGGGACAAGCACTGAGCATTGGCCTGGTTTGCACTGCCTCGTTATTCTCCACTAACGACACAGATGGATTGGTTCGCCTTACATAGCGTTGTTGAGCTCAACTCTTGCCCAAAACCTGTTCGTTAGGTTCCTGAGGCAGTTTGCTGCTTCTGAGGCCTTGCCTTAAAGGGCTGGTTGGCGACTTGAGGTTTCTTCAGAATTGAACTCCAGCTGCTGGTTCGTGCCTGGTGTCTGCCTGCCTAGAGGACTGGTCTGCATCTGCTGAGTTGTATTTGGTGTTTGCTACAGGACTGAACTGCTGTCCAAGAAGATGGAGCTCACCCCCAAAGAACTATTGCTGAGCAGGTCCACTTCCCCTTATCCTAATAACTTTCCTCTTCCACTGCCTCTGCTGGGTGGTGGGCTGGAGGAGAGGTAGTAGTCTGCAACATTTTATGCCTACAGCTCTCTTCTTTCACCAAGTCCCGAGGGCCAGCGAAACTGAGCTGTCCACCTTGGTGGCAAGTCCACCTGCTGAGCTCACTTGCAGTCCCCATGTCTCCCACTGTGGAAAGATAAGAGTTGTCATGGCTGTAAGGTCTGTGCTGTGTTTGGCCAAGTTCTTGGCCTGTGTCTTCAGTCCTTAGACAGAGAATGGAGTGGAATCTTTCTGTAGCTTTTCTTTTCCTTCCTTCCTTCCTTCCTTTTTTTAAAAGCAGGGTTTCATATATCCCAGTCTGATCTTACACTCCCTATAGCTGGGGGTGGCCTTGAATTCTGCTCCCCTGTACCGACCCAGGGCTGGAACTGCAGGGACATTCCACTGTGACTCACGTCTGCAGTGCTTGGTGTAGAGCCCAGAGCTTCCTGCATGCTGGGCAATCCCTTCTGCAACCCAGAACATTCCTGGCCCCTGCATCTTTTCCTTGGATGTGAATTCAAGCTCTGATTTCTACATAAATATTAAATGCACTAATTTTGCAAAGTGACTAAATGGTGATACAGCCGTTATCCCTGACAGCCAAAGGGCAGAGGGCATCTCTTTATGTTGCCAGGGCCTCAGCTTGGGATTCTGGTATCCCTCTCCCCCTCTCCCTCCCCCTCCCCTCCCCTTTCCCTCCCCCTTCTCTCCCCCTCCCCCTTCCCTCCCCCTCCTTTTTCCCCTCCTCTCCTCCATTGGTCTCCAGTGAAGAGCTGGGCAGGAGGCTTCTTCTGTTTCACTGTGGTGTCTGCTCCCTGAAGCTTTTTCAACCCGGAGCCCTCCCTGGCCAGCTCCATGTTTCCTTGTGGCAACTTTATTTCTGGGGTCTCCTTATTCTTTCTTGACACTGGGTGGTGATCAGAGGTCAGCCGGGCTTCCCAGACACTTTCAGGAAATAAGGGGGTCTGGTTCAGGGTAACATGTACAAAAGGCTCCACTCCCAGAAGGACTCAGCTTTGCCAGCCTTAGACCTACCAGCTGAGTGATACTTAGAAGTTATTTAAAAAAAATGGGGCTGGAGAGATGGCTCAGAGGTTAAGAGCACTGACTGCTCTTCCAGAGGTCCTGAGCTCAAGTCCCAGCAACCACATGGTGGCTCACAATCATCTGTAATGAGATCTGATGCCCTCTTCTGGTGTGCCTGAAGACAGCTACAGTATACTTATATATAGAAAATAAATCTTTTAAAAAATGTGTATGGGTGTTTTGCCTACATGTATGTGTCTGCACCACATGTGTACCAGGTGCCTATGGCGGTCAGAAGAGGGCATTAGATACCCTGAAACTGGAACTGTAGGTAGATGGTTGTGTAGGTTATGGTGTGGTTGCTGGGAATCAAACTCAGGTTCTCTGGAAGAGCAGCCAGCGCTCTTAACCACCGAGGCAACTCTTCAGCACCCAGAGGCTACTTTTAACGAGAGCACTGACTTCTTCTGTTGCCCTGCAGAGGCTCAAGGCAATTGGCAGCAGGATGGCCATTTCTGCCTCCATTTTGCACCCATCTCTCGCAGTTTTAAACTTGGGGTCCAATTTCTGTTCTGTATGTGGGATCCTTCCTTTTCAAGGCTGAAGGCACAGAGATGAGAGGAACTGAGGTGTTCCCAGGCTCTTCAGGGACAGCATAAGGAACAGTGTGTCCCCTCCCTGCTTCTACAGTGTCCTGTTCCAGATCAGCGGAGGGACTGGGTGTCCCCAGCTCTCGTATAAGGACTCTACCTTTGCTCCGCCATCAGGATCTTCCCAGCCAGTCTCTAGCACAGCCCATCCCACAGTCAGGCAGTTTCCTTCAGACCCAGACCAGGTGAAGCAGCATCCAGCTTGGTCCTTAGTGCCTCCCAGACAGTGGGTTCCTCCCCCCACACCCTCCATCGCTTGTCTCCAGTTTAGTGATCATGGGGGCTGGTTGGGACCCCAGTGTCAGGCCTCTGTCACTGGACTGTAGAGACAGAGCTTGGCATGGCTTCTCTGGGTGACCTGCCCATCTTTTGTGTGTGCAGAGAAGTGCATGCTGGGAACTCCACTGAGCAGTGAGCACACACTACCAGGGACCTATGCATTCTCCTTCCATAGGTAACTCTGGTACTGCTTAAAGCATTTCTTCCTCCTAGACACCACCTTCCCCTCCCCTCCACTATCATCATTATCATGTATATGTATAGCTCAGAGATGGGGGGGAACCCTTTCAGGAGTGGCTTCTCTCTTTCCACTGGGCATCTGGGGATCCAGTCACTAGGCTTAGAAAGCAAACATTTTTACCTGTTCAGAAACCCATCCCCCAACACATACTATCTCAGGCTGACCTTTAACCCAAAGAAATCTCCTGCCTTTGCCTTCCCGTTGCTGAGATTACGAGTACCTTTGTCACGTTAGGATGGTGTAGCCTAAAAACAATGGGTATTTATATATATGTGCTGTGTGTGTCACATGTATGTGCCCAAGGAGGCCAGATAATGGCATTGGACCTCCTGGAGCTGGAATGGCAGGTGCTGTGAGCCAGCCAGTGGAGGTCTGAGAACTGAACTCTGGTCCTTTACCAGGTCAGTATGTGAATCCCCTAGAACTGGAGTTTAGGCAGTTGTGAGCCACCATATGTTGCTGGGAATGGAACCTGGGTCCTCTACAAGAACAACACCTACTCTTAAAGGCTGAGCCAGCTTTAGAGCCCTCCCTGGTGTGCCTTTTGGATAGCAGCTCTGTGTGGTCTCTCCCAGCATTCTGGACAGGTTATCACTGTCACTAGTACCTGTTTTTGTATGTTTCCTTCCTCAGTGCTGCAGCTTCCCAGACGGCAAGGTGTCTGCTTATCTGTGGTTTTCAGAAATGAGCATTTCTCAGGAAAGAAGAAAGCCAGGCTCACACCGGGCCCTGTGGGGTAGACCTGTTATCCCAGCACTTAGGACACAGAAGGAGAAGGGCTGTGAGTTCTAAGTTAGCTTGGACTACATGTCGAGGCTAGCCTAGGCTACATGCACTACTCTATCCACAACACTAAGGTGTGTGTGTGGGGGGCATGGAGGCAGGTGGAGGGACGCACTCACCATTCTGGGAAGGGTTTGGTTATTTGCTGGTTTTGTAGTGTTGGGGCTGGAGGTCAAGGTGTGGTCATGAACCAAGCAAGCGTTCTACCTCATTCCACCCTGCATGGTGTTTTTGTTTTAGCAATATGGAGAAACCTGGCCAAGTCCTCATGCTCAGTGTACCCTGAACTCTTTCCCTCCCCCACTTGCAAGCCTGGTGGTTAGAGACTGGTGCTTCATGACAGATAATCCACAGCCTCATGCTTGTTTCCCCGCGTGGGAAAGTGAGAACAATGAAGTTACCCTGGGTAGATTGTAGCGAAAAAGAAAAATCTCAATTCTTAGTTAAACACGTTTATTCCAGCAGATGTTTTCTTTTTAGGAACAGTGACGCCTTTCTTCTATTTCTCCTCCTCCTCCTCCTCCTCCTCCTCCTCCTCCTCCTCCCCCTCCTCCTCCTCCTCCTCCTCCTCCTCCTCCTCCCCCTCCTCTTCCTCCCCCTCTCCCTTCTCCCCCCTCCTGCGTGTCTTGTTTGTTTCAGTCATCTGCTGCTCTGCTCAGGTGGGCTTGCCGAGAAGGTGCTAGTCCTTTCAGACAGAACTGCCACTGAGGGTGGGGTGTCCCTTCGTGGTAGACACCACTGGGTGCGTGTACCAGGGCAAGTGCTAGAGGAACAGAATCCAGTCAGCAGCATCCTCCTGTGTTGAGCCAACTGTCGCTTCAGCTCACAGCGTGCCCTGGAGACTCTCAGCTTATTTCTGATCCTCAGTTTCATACCATGAACCTGTCAAGGCCATCCATCCATCCTTTGTTTCCAATCCTCCAAGAACAGTTTGCCACATTGGAACAATGTGTGGTGGTTTGTACCTGTGATCCCGTTGCTAGGAAGGCGAAGGAGGAGGATTGTCTACAGAGTGACTTCCAGACTAGCTCAGGCTACATATGGAGACTTACCCACCCCAAAATATATCTGTTGACCACCCATCCACCCATCCACCCATCCATCCATCCACCCATCCATCCATCCACCCATCCGTCTATCATCCATCCATCTGTCTATCCACCCATCCATCCACCCATCCATCCATCCACCCATCCATCCATCCACCCATCCATCCACCCATCCATCCACCCATCCATCCATCCATCCACCCATCCATCCATCCACCCATCCACCCATCCATCCATCCATCCATCCATCCATCCATCCACTCATCCATCCATCCACCCATCCATCCACTCATCCATCCATCCATCCATCTATCATTCATCCATCCACTCATCCATCCATCCATCTATCATCCGTCCACCCATCCATCCATCCAATCATCTACTGAGCACCTAGCCCTTCAATTCACTCATCCACACATCCACTCACTCATCTGATATCTCTCCCTCCCTCCCTCCATCTACCCATCCATACCAAAAAAACCAAACTAAATATTAAAAAGAAAAAAAAAAAAGCAAGGTAAGTCATGTTGGAAAAGGAACACGTGGCGGACGGTCATTGGTGGTGGCTTTGTACTGCACTTACCACAGCGCCTGCTTACCACCTATCTTTCTGTGCGGGTCCCAAAAGCTGGCGTATTTGATTCGTAGTCTCCTAGAAGCTTCACTGTTAGGAAACACTTGGGCATCTATCTGTATTGTTTCTTCTCTCCACATGCCATTGCCGGCGTTTGAGGCATTTTCTCGATTTGCATATAATTTCTAATTTGGTTTTGCCTTTAAGCCTGAGATCTTCACAGTACTGGTGTTTGAGGGGGCTGTGTAGAGAGAAAGTGCATATTCCTTCTCTTAGAAATAACCTCTGCGGAATCAAGTCTTAAGCAAGCATTCGGTAGATTGATGGGCAAACGTATGTTCACTCAACCACCTAGTTCTCATCTCTTCATTTACCCATCTGTCCACCCACTCATCCATCCACCCACCTCCTTATCCCTCCATCCCTGATCTATCCAGTCATTCCTCCATCCATCAGACCAATCAGCCACCCATCTATCTACCTACTCAGCCTTCCACTTACATCCATCCACCCACCCATCCATCCACCCATCCATCCATCCATCCATCCATCCATCCATCCATCCACCCACCCACCCATCCATCCATCCATCCATCCATCCATCCATCCACGGGATCCATTGATTCATCCACCTCTCCACTTCTCATCCCACCCACCCACCCACTCACCACTTATCCACCCAGTTACCCATCTGTCCTAGTTAGCTTAAACCGTCAGCTTGACACAGTGTAGAGTTATCTGAGGGAGTCTCAGCTGAGGGATTCTTAAGGCCAGAGTAGCCCAGGGCTACACTCTGAGGGATAGTCTTGATTGACGATTGACTTGAGAGGTGAGTCCATTCCTGGGCTGTATAAGGGAGTCACGTGAGCATGAGCCTGTGGTCGAGCTAGCAATCGGCGCTCCTCCACGGGTTCTGCTTTGAGTTTCTGCTTAAGTTCAGGTCCTGACTTTCCTCAACGATGAACTTTGACCTGGAAGTGAAAGCTGAAATACCCTGCCCCCCAAGTTGCTTCTGGCCATGCATTTCCTCACAGCAATGGAACGGAAACTAAAACGCCATCTGCCATCCACCCGTCCGCCTAACCATTCACTGTCCATCCATCCACCCCTTTGTGTTCTCTGGCACGGAAAACCTATTTCCCTAACATAGAACGTACATGGGGCATCCTACCAAATATATATATGTTAAAAAATGAAGGCCGCAGCCTGGGAATGGCTGAAAGAAAGACACCCAAGCACCTGCCCTGCCCCGAGGTGGGTACCGTATGATGCGTGTGACTGCGATGCCCCGCGGTGGGTACCATATGATGTGTGTGACTGCGCCGGAGGTTTGGGAGAGCAAGTGAAGCTGAGCGTTTTGTGCACTGTGGAAGGAGAGAGGAGGGACTGGAGATGAACGGCAGTGAGGAAGAGGCAGATGTGAGGAACCTGCACGACCACGTGAGGCCATGGCGATGTCTGGGCTTGGGCTACTGCTGGGGGCCATGTCTGGGTCCCTGGTCTCACCACAGCGGGGTTTGTACTGATGTCTGCGGCTCCAGTTGAGTGGACTGGGATGCTGCCTGAGACCATGCTGACGGCTGGAGGCTGTACTGGTGTGTGTGTGTGTGTGTGTGTGTGTGTGTGTGTGTGTCTGTCTGTCTGTCTGTCTATCTATCTGTCTGTTTGCGTCAGGGAGGGGGTGGTGTCAAACCGATCTGAGTGACCTCAGTGTGCTGCCATCTGAGGCCATCTTGAAGTCCTGGTCTGAGCTGCTGCTGAGGGCCATGTCTGGGTCCTGCTGGAGCTGGAGTTTGTATTGATGTCTGGCCCTAAGTTACTATCATGTAGATATCTAAGGTCTGGGCTGCCACCTGAGTCCATGGGGATATCTGAGGGCTGTGCTGTGCCAAGGGACATGCTGATCTGAGTGCCCTGCACTGCCACTTGAGGCCATGGCGACATCTGGGACCATCCTGCCTCTGGAGGACATGTCTGGGTCTGCGGCCCTATGGGAGCCAGGGTCTGTGCTAATGATTGAGACCCATTCTATTACCAAAGGCCATGTGGATGTCCCTGGTCTGTCAGCTTCCTGAAGCAAATTGATGTCCAGATGTCCAAGCACTGTGTCTAGGTGACCCCACACTTCACCTGCTGTAGGAGAGCTGGCCCTATTCCTTTCAAGCCACCACATTTGGGAGAGTTCACCCTACTTCTCGCCTGGGCAATGTGGGAGAGCTGGCTCTGATGGCATGGACGAGCTTGGATGGAGCGAGTGCTGGTGAGCTGACCCCACCTCTTGCCAGCCGTGGCACTCCGGAGAGCTGGCCCCGTCCCTCATGGGCTGCAGCAATCAGAAAAGCCACCCCTGCACCTTGCCTGGGCAGCACAGTAGAGTTGGTCCTGATGGCAGGGGTGGGGCAGGGATGGCTGGCTACGAGTGAGCTGACCCTTTGTGACCTGGTGTCTGTTGAGCAGTGGTGTGGGCCTGGGAGAGAATCCGCCCCTCCCTCTGCCCCCTGCCCCCCACATCGGGTGGGAGAGCTGGCCCTGGTGGCATGGCACAGCTCAGGTGGGCTGACACACTCAGCTTCCACTCAAACCCAGATCTAGGGTTCAGAGTTGGCCTATCCCAGGTTTGCTGCACCTATGAACTGCAGGACCACATGAAGCGATGGGTCCTGCAGACGCAAAGCTGAAAGTTCTCCGTGACACAGGGCAACAACGGGATATCCGGAGGAGTCCCGGCGAGGGTCAGTATTTGTAGCAGAAGCCAGAGGATTTGAACCAGGCCAATGACTCACTGCAATGAGCATTTGCAAGTAAAGCTGTGTGGGCAAAAGTGTGACACACTGTGACATACTGTGGCATGCTATGGCTTCCATGGTGAGGTGTTGGCTTTGCTGTTATTTATTATTTTGTTTTCTTTTGGGGAGATTGCCAAAGCGGAGAACAGATATGGAAGGATGGGGGAATGGGTGGGATTCACAAAGAATCAATAAAAAGTTTAAAAAAAAAATCAATTTAGCTGGCTGGTGGTTGTGACACAGGTCTTTAATCCCAGCATTCAGGGGGCAGAGGCAGGAGGACCTCTCTGAGTTTGAAGCCAGTTTGGTCTACAGAGCCAGTTCTATGCCAGTCAGGGGTACACAAAGGAACCCTGTCTCAAAAAGGCAAACCAAACCAAACCAAACCAGACCAGACCAGACCAAACCAAACCAGACCAAACCAAACCAAACCAAACCAAACCAAACCAAACCAAACCAAACCAAACCAAACCAAACCAAACACCCCAAACTTAATACATGGTTCTGGTTGTTAAGAGTTCTAGGGATGGAGCGATGACCTTGCACGTGCTGGGCCAGCGCTCTGCTGGGTGCTACAACCCCAGCTCCAGTTTGAGCTTTGACAAAAGCATGGGGCCCTTGTCTCTAAGGCCAAAATGAAGACAGGGCCATTCACCACCCAGAAGTCTCCAAAAGTCTTCCCTGCAGCTCCTCTCCGGGTCAAGCCCTTGCTCGACACAGACCCATGGCAACCACTGGCTCTGCCTTTTCCAGAGTGTCACACGCCCGAAGTAATGGAGTACCCGTGTGACGTTTGTCTGTGACATCATGGACTCCCCTGGGATGCTGGGGTGTCAGTAATTTCCTGGTATTGCTGCCGGACGAGCGTTTCCCAGTTTGTTTTTCCTTCATTTCTCCTTGAAAGGCCTTTCACGTGTTTACACATTAAAAAAAAAAATCACATTCTGCTGGGCAGTGGTGGTGCACAACTTTGATCACTGTGCTCGGAAGGGCAGAGGGCAGAGGGCAGAGGGCAGAGGGCAGAGGGCAGAGGGGAGAGGCAGGTGGATCTCTGTGAGTTTGACGCTAGCTTGGTCTACAGGGCTAGTTCTAGGATGGCTAGGGCTACACAGAAAAACCCTATCTACAAACAAACAACAACAAAAGATTACATTTTATTGGTTTAATGTGTGTGCATGTGCGCAATTCTTAGTAATGCTTTTATTATTCTCCCTCCTCCCTCTTTCTCTCCTCCCCTCCCCTGCCAGGATCTCTCCTGTCTCAGGCTGGCTTGGAACTAACTTTCTGTGTAGCTGAGAATGACCTTGAACTTTGCACCTTCCTGCCTCCCCGACTTAAGTGGTGGGACCACAGGGTGTGCACCCCCACGCCCAGTTTTATGTGGTGGTTGGGATAGAACCAGGCAAACACTTTACAATTTGAGCCACATCCTCTACCCTGTAGTAATATTTTATAGCAACGATAAACTCGGTTATGAAACAAATGGAAGGCAGAAACTCCATTAAATTGCATTTGCGCGTCTGTCCAAGATCAATTGCTGAGCTGGTGAGGTGGCTTAGTGGTAAACATTTTCTGTGCAACCACGAGGAGCTGAGTTCAGACCCTGGAACCTGTGGAAGCAGCTGGGCATGGCCCCCAGACATACCTTTAATCTCAGTTCTCCGGGAAGTGGACATCAGAGCATCCGTGGGGTTGTCTGGCTACCAGCCTAGCTCCACCTTTGGGGGCGAGACCTCACCTTAAAGCACCAAGGAGGAAAGTGACAGCTCAGGGCGCCAGGCACCTGCTTCGGCCTCTGCGTGCATGCAGAAGCATACGCAACCTGGTACACTCATGTGCGTGCACCCCACCCCACACATAGAATCACAAAGGGCGTTTCCACAAACAAAATCAACTGCTAAGCTGGGTATAGTGATGTGAGCCTGTACTTCCAGCTAACGGAGGGGCTGAAGTAGGAGACGGAACATTCAAGGCCTGCCTGGGGGACTTAGGAAGAGCCTGTCTCAACACCACCACCACCACCTGTCCCTGCTGCCACACTTAAAAAGGGGCGGGGGATGAGATGTACCTCAGTGAAAATCACTTGCTCAGCATCTGTGAGGCTCTGGGTTCTACACTCAGGGGCAGAGATCAAGTGACTTATGGAAGCTACAGTCATGAGAGAGAGTGGAGGGTAGAAGGCAAGAAGGGAGGAAGGGACAGAAGAAGGAGAGGGAGGGAGGTAAAGAGGGTAAGAGGGGTGGGGATCTTGTGAATTCCAGGTTGGCCTTCAACTTGCCGTGTAGCTGAGGATAACTTTACATTTCTGACCCTTCCTCCTTGACCTTCGGGGTACTGGCATTGCAGGCGTGTAGCACCTGGCCCAGACAGAGTACTCATAAAGGGGCCGGATGCTCACTGGAGGACAGACTGTCAGCACATTGGGTGTTGTTGCTGTTGCTGTTGTGTCTCTCCCCCTCACTCCCCAAGCTGCAGAAAATGTCACAGCTTAAGTCCAGGTGGGGTGCTACGGGCGGCAAGAATGCTGAGCTTGCAGTCAAGAGACCCTGGTTCCCTACTGCTCCTCGGAGCTCCCGTTTCATCCTGGTAAGGCCAGTTTGGCCCCTCGAGCAATAAACAGTGCTTTGTGTAGCCCTGTGGCTGGATGGTAGAGCCCTGAGGACCTCCCTGCTTCCCTTAAATTGCTGATGGGAGAATAGATTACTTGCTGAGCAAAAAAAAAAAAAAAAAAAAAAACAGGAAATGGACTTCCAGGCACCCGGCTGCACAATCTACAGTTTCATTAAGTATGGAAAATGAAACCGGCCACTTTATGGAGCAATACCACAACACAACGGATGTTAATGGTGGCTAAGAACTGAGGGTCAGGGCTGGGTGTGGTGGTACACACCTCTAATGCAGCACTCAGGAGGCCGAAGCAGGTGGATCTCCAGGAGTTTGAGGCTAATTGGGTTTGCATAGAGAGCTCTAGGATAGCCACAACTGTGTAGTGAGAATCCAATCTGAAAAAAAAAAAAAAGATTCAAAGACAAATTGCTGAGGCTCAGGGAATGAGGAGTTAGGTCAGTCAGGAAGATGAAATTGTTCAGTCCTTAGAACCCATGTAAACATCGGGCATGGTGGCTCACGCTAGCTAAACTGGTCAAAAACCAGGTGAATTGCTCTGGAGAATGACACCTGACGGCATCTGTCACCCACACATACATGTACATGCATGCATATGTACCAACACACACACACATATATGGGGGGAGGGAGAGAGAGGGAGAGGGAGTGAGGGGCACATACAAGAACAGGCTCATGGGCTTGTGAGACGGCTCAGCAGGCACCTGCTGTCACATCTGCTGGCCTGAGTTCAATCCCTGGTACATGGCTTAGCAGGGAAAGTTTTTGCTGCCAAGCTTGAGGACCTGGCCATCTTGACCCATGCAGCAGGAGAGAGCTGACTCCTGCAAGTTGTCCTTTAATCTCTGCAAACATGCCGTAGCGCTTATGTGCCCCCTCCCATTTTAATTTTTTTTCTCTTCTCCATATTTTTTAAGAGGTTGGAGTGATGGCTCAGCATTTAAGAGCACTTGCTGCTCTCTCAGAGGTGCTGGGGACTGAGAGCGAGCCCTCTGACCTCTGTGGGCAGGAAGCCTGCACTCAGTTGGGCCAGATGGCGCCCATCTGTGATCCGGCACTTGGGAAGTAGAGTCAGGAGGATCCAGAACTCAAAGCCAGCCTTGGCTCTACGGTTATTTGAGGTTAGCCTGGAACACGTGAACTCATAGCCCCACAAGCAAGAGAGCAAACACCAAACCAGCCAAGCAACTCTCCTGCATCCTTCTGCTTCAGCGTGGTTCTCTCGCTTCCCCCAGGGTGTCCGTGTATCCCTGGCTGTTCTGGAATTTGCTCTGTAGACCAGGCTGGCCTGGAACTCTCAGAGATCGATCTTCCTCTGCCTCCTCTTGCTCTGCCGGGCTTACAGGAGTGGACCACCATCCCTTGGCTTCAGTGTGGTTCTTGTGCTTCTTGGAAGGTGGGTTTTACTTTTTCATAATGACACCTGGAGTTCGGATTTACCTTGTAGCCATCACTTACCATCACCCCTGAGCGTCAGCGTGGGCGTCTCAAGAGCGGAACCATCTGAAAACTCTGGACAGGTGTGAAGCTGTACAGGACTTGGGGAGCTGAGCCTGTGAGAGTGGAGTCTACCTAGCAATTAAAAAATCTGTCTGTCTGTCCGCTCGTCCATCCATCCATCGATCCATCGATCCATCCATCCATCCATCCATCCATCCATCCATCCATCCATCTATCATCTACCTATCATCTATCCATCTATCGTGTGTGTGTGTGTGTGTGTGTGTGTGTGTGTGTGTGTGTGTAAAGGAGAGGTCGCAGCTTCTCAGAGCTCTAATTTTAGAAACACCCAGATTGCATTGAATATTTATATCCACGACGATAACTGGTGGGCTGGAGAGAGCCCTCTATCTCTCTGCCTTTGCTGAAGAGCAAGACAGATTGAGAAGTGCCGAGTGCGTGGGTGGGCGAAAGAAGTTTCTTGGCCAAGAGTGGAAGCTGTTGTGTGTGTGTGTCTTCTCACTTGCCCTCTGGTTTGGGCCCCTCTGGTCCTCGGGTGCTCAGTCTCCAGCCGCAGTCTTGACTCCTCACATTTATCTGTGCCCATCACCCCTGGGCTCAGGGTGAATATGCGTGTCGTGTCACCCCTAGGCTCAGGGTGAAGAGAGTGTGTGAGATCAGGAGAGCACTCACTGGAAGGCATCTAGTCCTAGCCCTGGTGTTCGCCATGCATCCATCCTAACTCTGTCTGACTTGTGGAAACGGCCCCAGCAGACAGCCTGCTCACCTGGGAGAGTCACCTGCTGCCCCTTCCTTTCCGCTTTCAAACCCAAGGGAGAGCCCCGAGGGCCTCGCTGCTCTGTTTCTAGGCTCTCCCAGTGAAGCTAATTTTCAGGTGACTGTGTACGTGCCTGGCCCAGGCTCCTGTGCGCCGACACACCGAGAGGGAGCGTGCTGGTGTCTGGGACCGGGCGGGACCATATCCGGGTGGACCGGGTGGGTAGGGCCGTCCCTCCCCCCTGGTCTTGAGGTGGGTTGGGGGTGGAGAGAAGGGCGTGCGGAGATTTCCCTGTCAGGATCCAAGTCCGGGGCAACAAAAGGCTAGGGTGCAGGGGGCCGATGTAGGGCGTACCCACCCTGTCTGCCAGGCCCGCCCCAGGAGCATCCCTAGCCCGGGTCCCCAAGCAACAGCAAGGGACCAGGAGCTGGAGGAGGAGGAGGGACCTGGAGCCCCGAACTTGCCCGAGAAGTGGCTGGAGGGCGGGGCCGGGCCCTGGTCGAGGCGGGAGGAGGGGCGGCCGCAGCTGCATCCAGCCCGGCTGGCTTCCTTCCCAGCCCTCTTTTCCCTCCTCCTCTTCTTCCTCCTGTATGAGTCAGGCATTTCCCGGGGAATCGGAGCAGCCACGCGCGGCCCGGGAGCCCGGAGCTGCAGCGGCGGCGGCGGCAGCTGAGGCGGCGGCGGCCGGGCTGCCACCTCGGCGGCCACCCGCTCCCCGGGCGCGCAGCGATCATGGAGAGGGCGGCCCAGAGCGCAGACGGCGGCGGCGGCGGGGGCAGCAACAGCAGCAGCCGTAGCAGCAGCCGCGCCACCTCGGCGGGCTCCTCGCCCTCCTGCTCCCTGGCTGGCCGAGGGGTGGCCAGCCGCTCTGGGGCCGCGGGACTGGGCGGCGGGGGCAGCCGCAGCAGTCCCGGCTCGGTGGCCGCTAGCCCGTCGGGAGGAGGCGGCCGCAGGAGGGAGCCGGCGCTCGAGGGCGTGCTCAGCAAATACACCAACCTCCTCCAGGGCTGGCAAAACAGGTAAGGAGCCCGCCGCCCGCGCCCGCGCCCGCGCCCCCGCGCGGTCCCCGGGTGTGGACCGTGGCGCCACCCGCGGCTGGGGACTGCCTGGACACCTCGTCCTTCCTGCACCCTGGCGGACACCGCAGCGGCGGGAGGGAGGCAGGAACCATGGTTTTCCTCGGGTACTGGAAGCTTGCAGGATCAGGAGTGGGGACGGCAGCTCCCTAGGTAGTTCCGGTGTCCTACCTGCTGAGGGTTTCTCACACCCGCAGAGAGGGAGTGCTCGGTGGCCGGCGCAGAAAGCAGACTTGGTCCGGCACACTTCTCCCCACCCCGTAGTTCGTGTTAAAAGTACGGTGTTTAAAATACAACAAACGGCACCTCATCAACAAAGAGCCTGTCACTCGTCATCTTTGGAGTGACCCCTCCCAGTGTGTGCATGTGCCTTTCCCAGTGGGTGGCTTTTCGTGCAGTTGTTATTTTTATTATTCCCCCGTTCAGGTGCATGTGAAGTTTCTTTGCTTCCCTCTCAAAGTTGGCAAGCCTTGAATTGGGCGTGGTGGCAGATGCTTGTAATGCCAGCATTTCAGAGACACCAGGAGGCTTGAGTTTTGGGGCTAGCCTGGGCTACATAGTGAATTCCAGGCTAGTCAGAGCCGCATCAGGAGACCTTGCCTCCAGAAAGAAGCTGGCAAGTCTAGTGATGGACAGACTTAAGTCTAGTGATTGACAGACTTCTGGAAAGATCGGGATCACAGAATGGGGTGTGATGAGGTGTGACTTCTCAGGGTGATGAGGTGTGGACTTCTGTTGTATGGCAGGACTTAAGATAAGACACAACTCTCTCCCCCACCCCTTTCTAGTGTGTGTGTGTGTGTGTGTGTGTGTGTGTGTGTGTTGGTGCACGAGTGTTTGGAGAAACAAGCCAAAGTTGAAACATCTATGCAACGACACCATTGGGGAGATCCTTGGCCCTTCCTGGGTCTTCATTTGGGACCCTTAAATAGTTTGTACTTGTGAGATTTGAATCCCACACTGGAGTCTGGCTTATCTTGATGGTTGGACCAGATCACTCTTAGCTCTTCCCACAGGCTGTTCTGATAGTTTCCAGATGTACCCCGGGCTGTCACAGACGTGTGACTGTGCTTGTAGGAAGAGGACTTCGGACGAAATGGGATTCAAGTAGTTCTAGGTACAGAACTGGGCGACTCACCCAGGGTTTCCTTGGAGATCTGTTACTATGTTAGTGGAGTCGCTTTTAACTTCGGAGTCTCTTTTTTTTCTTCTTCTTTCTTCTTCTTCTTCCTCAAAATAGCTTTGGTGGTGTCCGTTTTTACCTGCCCCCCACCCCTGGTTTTTAAAAGCTGAGAACAGAGGTGAGTTCGTAGGAGGGGAGAGATCAGAGATGACTAAATGTGATTTCAGTTCTCCAAAGTTGTGGCTCCAAATGGCAGTTCAAGGTGCCTTGTCAGAGACACTTTGAAAGCGCGTTCATGCCTAACGCTGCCTCTTCCTGAGCTTATGGGGCGAGCAGAGCAGCTGCCCTAGATAACAGGCGTCTTCTTGCCCGGCCATAGTGTTTACCTGCAACGTGTATTAGAGGATTTTGCCTTTTGTGTTGGATTTAGGAGGGATTTGGAGTTACGTTCCTTTTTTTTTTTTTTTTTTTAACCAGCTTTTAAACCTGCTGCGGTATTTCGGTTGGAGTCAGAGTTTGAGAAAAAAACAACAATAACAAAAATACTAGCAGTCGCAAACTTAACCTAGGTAAAGTGTCCGGATGTGCATCCTACTGCGCATGCTCAAGTGAGGTCTCAACCTTTGCCTTACAGCTGCCAATGAAGGTTCTCACTCGCCTCCCCAAAGGGTTTTCTCTAATGGGGGATGGCTGTGTCCCGGCTTCGGTCCTGCGTTGGGATCTCTCTGAACCATGACCCAACGTCCATTAGTGGTCTGCGGACGATTTATGCTGACCCTGTGAGAACACGCCGCTCCTTTCTCTGGGGGTCTTGTGAAGGAGTGCTGTATCTGGGAAGAGGAAGAGAGAAGAGGACCAAAATAGACACTGTAAAGCGACCAAGATTTTGGTCAGTTAGTTTCTTTCGCCACAGCCATTAATTGAGTATCTGCTGTGTGCCAGGCCCTGCTGAATTAGATGGCGCCACTCAGGAGACAATCGCGGGGGACCTTCTCATCAAGTGGTTAGGAAACAGAACCAAGGGTGGCAGGAGCCCATTTATATTAGGTTCCTCTTCTACTTTTTTATGTTTTTGAACAGTATTGGGGTTTATTAAATTACATATTAAGGGGCTGGAGAGATGGCTCTGCGGTTAAGAGCAGTGGCTGTTCTTCCAGGGGACCTGAGTTCAACTCCCAGCACCCATATGTCAGCTCACAACTGCCTGTAGCTCTAGTTCCAGAGGGTCCGACACCCTCATACAGACATACATACAGACAAAACACCAAGGCCCATAAATAAATGATAAAAAAACAACAAAAAATAAGGTTTAAAAAAGAAGACATTTTAAAGGTGTTTGCTTTATTTATCTATTCATGTGTGGAGTGTGTGTGTGTGTATGTGTGTGTGTGGTGTGCTCACGTGTGTGGGGTGTGTGTATGTGTGTGTGCTCACGTGTGTGGAGTGTGTGTGTGTGCTCACATGTGTGGAGTGTATGTTTGTGTGTGTGGTATGCTCACATGTGTGCATGCGTGCGTGCCTGCGTGTGTGTGTGTTATGCTCACGTGTGTGGGGTGTGTGTATGTGTGTGTGCTCACATGTGTGGAGTGTGTGTGTGTGCTCACATGTGTGGAGTGTATGTGTGTGTGGTATGCTCACGTGTGTGCATGCGTGTGTGTGTGCATGCGTGCGTGCGTGCGTGTGTGTGTGTGGTATGCTCACGTGTGTGGGGTGTGTGTGTGTGTGCTCACATGTGTGGAGTGTATGTTTGTGTGGGTGGTATGCTCACGTGTGTGCATGCGTGCGTGCGTGTGTGTGTGTGTGTGTTATGCTCACGTGTGTGGGGTGTGTGTATGTGTGTGTGCTCACGTGTGTGGAGTGTGTGTGTGTGCTCACATGTGTGGAGTGTATGTTTGTGTGTGTGGTATGCTCACGTGTGTGCATGCGTGCGTGCGTGTGTGTGTGTGTGTGTGTGTGTGTGTGTGTGTGTGTGTGTGGTATGCTCACGTGTGTGGAGTAGTCCACACGTGGAGGTTGGAGGACAATATGTGGGGGGACTCTATTGTACCCTTCCACCATGCAGGTCCCAGAGTGAAAGTGATCAGGCTCAGTGCCAGCTGCCTTTACCCTGGGAGCCATTATGCCGGCTCCAAAGACAGTTAAAGACGGCTTTAAGCGTGAGTGTGATGAGAGTGTTTCTTGTTGGAAGAAAACAAGAGCACAGGTGAGCGTGGGGGTCTCTGAGAGGCTGCTTCTTTCCAGTTATTATTGTTTCAGATAGGGTCTCATGTAGCCCAGGCTGGCCTCAGATTCACTGAGTAATCAAAGCAGGATGAAACATCTCTCAGTAACCTACTCTAATTCATAGTTACACACAGTTCAAGAAGACATTCAGAAACTGAGCATGGGACTTAAGCCTGTAGTCCCAACACTTGGGACACTGAGGCAGGAGGATGACAGCCAGTTTCAGACTTGCCGGGGCAAAATCAGATTTACAGGATGGTTTTAAGGATAAATTCTTCTTTTTATTATTATTATTATTTATTATATATATAAGTACACTGTAGCTGTCTTCAGATATACCAGAAGAGGGCATCAGATCTCTTTACAGATGGTTGTGAGCCACCATGTGGTTGCTGGGAATTGAACTCAGGACCTCTGGAAGAGCATTCGGTGCTCTTAACTGCTGAGCCATCTCTCCAGCCCCCTAAGGGATAAATTCTTGACCAGCACACAGAAGAACTTCAGGAGACAGACGGGAAGGGAAGGGAAGGGAAGGGAAGGGAAGGGAAGGGAAGGGAAGGGAAGGGAAGGGAAAGGAGTGAGGAGCTGGAGGAGACTGGCATTTGTAGGATAACTCTCAGTGTGGATTGTTTTTTATTAAATTATTTATATTACATTTGAAACCCACGAGCACGTGTATGCATGCACACACACATGCATATACCATGGCACACAAGAGTGCAGAGGACAGCTTGTGGAAGCCTGTGGTCTCCTTCCATGGTGCAGGTGGGTCCCAGGGATTGAACTCAGCACCTCAGGCTTGGCTGCAAGTGCTTTTACCTACTGAGCCATCTTACCACCCCCGCTGCCTTCTTTTTCGGTTCTCATATAGAGTAAGCTGGGGAGGCAGTCTGTGCCAGCCGGCAGCGTACCTCGAAGTCTGTGTGAGAACGCCAGACGTGCCAGCACGCTTTCGTCCGCTTGGCTGCTGAGCTTTCGTGGTGTTCTCTTGCTTTGACACAGGGTCTCACTGTAGCTCGGGGTGACCTTGAGTGTGGATGGATTCAGCTGCTTCTGTGTTTCCAGTCCTGGGATTACAGATATGCTGGGATTGATCCCAGGGGCCTGTGCATGCCGGGCAAGGGCTCTACCAACTGTACCTGGCACTTGCTGCTTATTAATGTTAAAGTTTTCGGTTCCTGGGGCTGGGTGGCTTAGCAGTTACTGTTCTTCTACAAGACTTGAGTTTGGTTTCCAGGACTGTCTTCAGGAAGGTCACAACTGCCTATAACTCGGGGGCTCTGGTGCCTTCTTCTAGTCTCCAGGAATACCAGCAGACATGTAGTGAACACACACACACACACACACACACAGAGAATATTTTAAAAATGATTGGCTCTGGACCTGGGGGTCTTCATTGTGACATACATTACTCATCCTTCTGTGGTCAGGAGTCATGTCTGCTGTGACTTAGGGCCATCCCAACCCTTTCAGGTAGGCTACTGATGACCAACTCGCCAGCCAGGGTTTTCTTTTGTATTCTGCCTAGAATAACATTAGAGTTTGAAAATGTAGTTTAATCTCCAACACTTTTTTTTTTAAAGATTTATTTATTATGTATACAGTGTTCCACCTGTATGCTTGCTTGAAGACCAGAAGAGGGCACCAGATCTCATTATAGATGGTTGTGAGCCACCATGTGGTTGCTGGGAATTGAACTCAGGACCTCTAAACGAGCAGCCAGTGCTCTTAACCTCTGAGCCATCTCTCCAGCCTAATCTCCAACACTTAAGGGCTATATTTCCTATTAAAAAGAAATCACTGGGGGCGTGTTTTTTGCCCAGTGATAATTGCTTCATATATTCAGTACCCATATGCATGCACATATGCATGTATATATGTTCACATATGTATGTATATATACATGTATGTATATATATATATACACACACATATATATATGTATATATACACTGAGGCATGTACTAGTTTCTCAAGTACTCTGACTAAAAGAAACATATTATCTGAATGTGGTGGCACACACCTTTACTCCTAGCACTTGGGAGGCAGAGGCAGAGGCAGAGGCAGGGGCAGGAGCAGGGGCAGGGGCAGGGGCAGGGGCAGGGGCAGGGGCAGGGGCAGGGGCAGGGGCAGGGGCAGGGGCAGGGGCAGAGGCAGAGGCAGAGGCAGAGGCAGAGGCAGAGGCAGAGGCAGAGGCAGAGGCAGAGGCAGAGGCAGAGCCTTCTGTGAGTTCTAGGTCAGCCAGGGCTATACAGTAAAGACCCTGTCTCAAAACAAATAAAACATAATGAACACGTTTTGAGTTGCATTCTGGGTACTGTAATAGTTCCAGAAGTAACTGGCTGTACCAGCCTTGGAAATGTCTGTTCTGGGCTTCTCTCACACGCTGAAGGTGTGTAGACATGTTTCTCTCTAGGAGCTGCTAGTCAGCTCTGAGGCTGTGCACTCAACTCCTTCTGGGACACCCAGTGGCTTCACTGACCACGATAAGAAAGAAATGGGTGCCTAAGTCTAAAACAGAGCACCCTAAAATGTATTTACTTATGCCTTCAAATCTATATTGAGGGCAGGAGAGGTGGGTCGGTGGCTAAGATCACTTGCTATTTTCACAGAGGACTCAGGTTCAGTTCCCAGCGCCCATAGCGGGCAGCTCACAGCTGTTTGTTCTTGTTTTGTTTTTCTCAAGTAGCCAAGGCTGGCCTCAAACGATACATATCTGAGGATACCTTGAGCTGCCGACCCTCCTGGCCTCCACCTCCCAAGTGCCGGGATTGCAGACTCTCCGGGTCACTCTTATTTTTTGCTGGAAATGGTGTCGGAGATGGGATCCGGGGCTTTGTAGATGCCAGGCAAGCACTCAACTACGGGAGCTGCATCCTCAGCCTGCACTTTTAACACTTGTTATCCAAGTGTGTATTTGAGGGAGATTCCACCACGATTACTCCAGTTTAACTGGGTTGGTGGGATTGTGAGCGATTTTCATTTTCTTCTCTGATAAGTGTTGGTAAGGATGTTCATAAGCATCTTGTACATTTCTGAGAATGAGTGAAACTGTCCAGGGCTGGCCATTTGATCCCTTGAGTAGCAGGGGATAGACCCTCTCCCATGCCTGGCAGCCTCAAGTGGAGAACTGTCAGCTGAACTTTCTTCTTGGGTAGCTGGCTGGCCTGTTCTTGAGGCAGCCTGGAAACCATTTTACGGTCACTCTGAAAACCTGCCAGGACCTTCAGGGACCACTCCAACCAGCCCCTGCTTCAGGAGGCCACGGTGTGAGCGACTTTTCCAGACAATGTGCTCTGGTCTTGGAAGACTTCGATTTGAAAACTAAATGAAAAAGTTAGTTTCCTCTCCTTTCCTCCCTCCCTTCTTTCTTTCTGTCCCTCCTTTGTTCCTTTCTTGTACAAGTGTGGGCGCAGATGTTCCATGGCGCATGTGTGGAGGTGACAGGGCAGCTTGTGCAGGTCAGTTCTGTCCTGCACTACTGTGTGCACTTCTGACCTACTGTGTGCACTTCTGACCTACTGTGTGGTGTCTGGATCTGACTCCCCTACCTCAGGTGTGTGGAGCTCAGTTCTCTCCTACGTGTTGTCACACGGTGCAAGGATCTTCACCTAATGAACAATCTAGTTAGCTCTAGACATCACTTCAAGACAATCCCCACGGTAAAGTTCTTTCCTCACTGTGATTTCCATCTGCACAGAACCAAGAACCCAACACGGCCGCCCGGTTAGCAATGTTACCATCATGTGTGTGAGGCTGATGTGTGTTTTTGGATAGGTCGCCATCTGACCGTCTTCACTGATGCTCTGTGTGTGGTCGTATGGGTGGGTATACTATATTTGGATACACCAAATGGATATATAATTTATATGGCATAGGTTGGATTAGAGAGACCATCCCAAGTTTTGAACCGTTTGGGTAGTGTTGCTATGAATACTCTTGTGCCTGAACGTGCATTCATTTTTTTTTTCTTTTTCTTTTTTTCGGAGCTGGGGACTGAACCCAGGGCCTTGTGCTTACTAGCGCTCTACCACTGAGCTAAATCCCCAACCCACGTGCATTCATTTTTAAGAATTTAAAGTTGAGGGGTTGGGGATTTAGCTCAGTGGTAGAACGCTTGCCTAGGAAGCGCAAGGCCCTGGGTTCGGTCCCCAGCTCCGAAAAAAAGAACCAAAAAAAAAAAAAAAAAAGAATTTAAAGTTGCATTTATTTATCTATTTTTATCTCTCTGTGTATGTGCGTGTATACTTGAGTGTATATGTGTGAGTGTGTGTATGCATTTGTATGTATGTGTATATGTGAGTGTGTGTATACTTGCATGAGTGCATATGCATATATGTATGCGTTTGGGAGTGCGTGCACATGTGCGTATGCATAGATGCCATGGCTTCGTGTGGAGGTCAAAGGACAACTTACCTGACTTGTTTTTTTTTTTTTTGTTTTTTTGTTTTTCTTCTTTTTTTCAGAGCTGGGGACCGAACCCAGGGCCTTGCACTTGCTAGGCAAGCGCTCTACCACTGAGCTAAATCCCCAACCCCCTGACTTGGTTCTTTATTCAAGCCATCAGACCTGTTGGCAAATACCATAACCACTGATTCATCTTACCAGCTTCTCCACTCCACCTCCCCAGAACCCCCCACCTGTGAGACAAGATCTCATGTATCCCAGGCTGGCCTCAAACCAGCTATGTAGCCAAGGATAGCCATCAGCTTCTGACCCTACTGCCTCTCCCTCATGGCTGCACTATCTATACCTAGTTTGTTCAGTGCCGAGGATCCAACAGAGTTTCTTGCTTGCTAGGCAAGCACTACTCTCTCTTTTTTTAAAGATTTATTTATTATACATAAGTACACTGTAGCTGTCTTCAGACACACCAGAAGAGGGCATCAGATCCCATTACAGATGGTTGTGAGCCACCATGTGGTTGCTGGGAATTGAACTCAAGACCTCTGGAAGGGCAGTCAGTGCTCTTAACCACTGAGCCATCTCTCCAGCCCATAGTACTACTCTCTTAAAGGACAATTTCCCACCCTGCCTCTCCTGCTTTCCGGTGCCTACTGCTTTTCTTGGTTCTTCACTGCACCCAGCAGTGTTGGCAATCTTTCTGTTGCTTTATTCTCTGGCGTGTCAGACCTGCCCTGTCTCCACAGAACTCCTGTGAATACATTGAAGACACATCCCGATAGTCCAGAACAATCTTTCCATCTCAAGGTCCTTAGTCACGTGTGCTGTGTGCTAGCGTTCCCACCATAGGGATTATGATGTGGGTATCTCGTGGGTAGAGACAATATTCAGCCTCTTATGGGACTATAGTTTCTAAACTGGCTTAAAAAAAATCTGTGTGTGTGTGTGTGTGCTGTGTGTGCATGTCTGTGTGCTGTGCTGTGCTGTGTGTGCATGTGTGTGTGCATGAGTGTGTGCTGTGCTGTGTGTGCATGAGTGTGTGCTGTGCTGTGTGTGCATGTGTGTGTGTGCTGTGCTGTGTGTGCATGTGTGTGTGTGCTGTGCTGTGTGTGCATGTGTGTGTGTTCTGTGGTGTGTGTGCATGTGTGTGTATGTGTGTGTGTGCATGTGTGTGTGTGTTCTGTGCTGTGTGTGTATGTGTGTGTGCTGTGCTGTGTGTGCATGTGTGTGTATGTGTGTGTGCATGTGTGTATGTGTGTGTGCTGTGCTGTGTGTGCATGTGTGTGTGTTCTGTGGTGTGTGTGCATGTGTGTGTATGTGTGTGTGTGTGTGCATGTGTGTGTGTGTGTGTGTGTGTGTGTGTGCTGTGCTGTGTGTTGGTCAGAGGACAACCTCGAGTGCTGGCCCTTGCCTTTCATCTTGCTTGAGACAAGCTGCTGGTACCCCAGTCTAGCTGGCTGACACCATTCTGGGAATTCTCTTGTCTCACCTCCCATCTCCTGTAGGAGCACGAAGACTGTAGATGTGAGTTCTGCAGACCTAAACTCAGACCCTCATGGTTGCATGTTTAACCTTTCAAATACGAAGGCCTCTCCTCAGCCCTGCTTCCGTTTGTGAGCTGTGGATGGGTGGCTGTGGCCCGGCTGGTGTTTCCACGCAGCCTCTTTATGGACAGCTGTCTGAGGACTCGGGGAAGAGACAAGGGTTTAGGCCTCTGTGCCCTGAGTGAAGGGTTGGAATTACTGTCCTGGAAACTGTCAGGCTTTTTGCAGTCCTTCCTGGCTCCTGCTGATGTGATTTGGGGCCAAGCCAAGACAGAATTGGAGAGGAAACAGTCCAGAATTTGATTTTTGACAACCCAGACTGGGTTGAATGTGGTCACGGCCCCAAAGAAAGTGCTTTATTTGTGCCTCATACCAGGATATCAATAACAGCGATAAAATTAGGAGACATTCTATGTGGCCTTCTGTTGTAACTCCATTATTTGAAGGTCAGATAAATCCTTTGGGCCATGAGTAACTTTCTCTTCTGGCCTTGCAGTTTTAAGGGGACTATTTATGTTGTCGTGTGGTTTGGTCCTTTTCTAGAAATTGATGAAAATGTAAAAGGGTGTGGCCTGGGATATAACTCACTTGGCAGAGCCTTTGCCTCAGATGCCCTGAGATTACCTTCAGCACCTCACACACCGAGGCATGGCGGGACCTGGTAGCGCTCACCTGTAGTCCCAGTACCCTTGGAGATGGAGGGAGGAGGATGGAAGTTTAAAGTCTTCAGTTAGCTTGAGACCAGCCTAGACTACAGGAGAGCCAGCCTCAAAATGAGAATGAGGAAGGATGGCCTGAGGATACGTCTCTCTGAGCAGAGTGACCGGTAAAAGAGATATGAGTTCAAAGCCTCAGCACCCCTGTTGAAGCCTGGCGTGTGGACTCCTGTTGCCCTGAGGAGGCGCTCTACCTGGAGTGGTAAGAAGCTCCAGGTTGCCTGAGACCCTGTCTCAAAAAATAAAGGTGGAGGGGCAGGGAGGCAGCGAGGCAGCGAGGGAGCAAGGGGATGGGTTACTGTGACAATGGCCCTTACTGCACATTTTAGTGATGTCCCAGAATCCCCAGAAAGGTGGAGGGAAGGAGCCAACTCCTGAAAGTTGTCTTCTGACCTGCATACCTGTGGTATCCCCAACAACAACAAGAAAAACATGAAAAATATGGAGAATTGGGCTGGAGAGATGGCTCAGTGGTTAAGGGCACTGACTGCTCTTCCAGAGGTCCTGAGTTCAAATTTCAGCAACCACACGGTGGCTCACAACCATCTGTAATGGGATCTGATGCCCTCTTCTTGTGTCTGAAGACAGCTACAGTGTACTTATATATAATAAACGAACCTTTAAAAAAAACTATGGAGAATAGAAGAAGACAGCGGACCTTGACTCTGGCACGCACACGCACACGTACACACACATTCACTACACACAGGAAGTTGAAAGGTGGCCTACGTGGTTTTTGGCTTCTCATTGTGGGGATGCTCTAAATGTGAGATCTGTAGGGAGCCTTCTGGAAATGCGGGAGAGACCTGCGCTCGGGAAGGCAGAGCGCATAATGGGGCATAGGTGACTTTCAGTTTGTCTTCATTGTCAGTCTGCCATGGCTCTGGCCAGCTGTCAGTGTCCCCGGAGACAACCTGAGCAGAGTCAAGGAAACTTTAAAAGTGCCGTGTAAGCGGGTGGTGTTACCCTTCGGATCTCCTCTTTGCAGGTGATGTGGTCTGGCAGATGTTTACACCCCAAATGTTTATTGAGCATATTTTGGGTGCATGCCAAGTGCCACGTGAGTGGCAGGAGGTACATTTGGGACCTGCCTCAGGGACCTGATAGTCCCTGCTAAGAGAGGGCATTGGTTTGTATGAGAGGAAAGAATGTAGGCAGTGTGATCTCCATGGCAACAGTGCAACCTCTATCACTGTGAACAAGTGCGTACCAATAAAGCTTTATTTGGCAAAAAGTCAGCGGGTTGCACGCAGCCTTCAGACCACCACCGGCCTCACAGGACACTTGGACTCTTTACCTCGTGCAAGTTTTCAAGGCAGGGTAGTGTGGTGGTTCTGATCTTTTCACTCGACATGCAAACTTTAGCTTTCTTGTACCTCTGTTCTTTTTGGTTATTTCTTCAGAGATGTGTTATTGCTGTGTGCGTGGGGAGGCTTGTGCTGTGTCGTGTGTGTATGTGTGTGTGTGTGTGTGTGTGTGTGTGTGCCTGTGTGCCTGTGTGCCTGTGCGTATGCCTGTGTGCCTGTGTGCCTGTGTGTGTGTGCCTGTGTGTGTGTGTGCCTGTGTGCCTGTGTGTGTGTCTGTGTGCCTGTGTGTGTGTGCGTGTGTGTGTATGTGTGTGTGCGTGCGTGCATGTGCATATGTGTGTGTGTGTCTGTGTGCCTGTGTGTGTGTGTGTGTGCGCGCCTGTGTGCCTGTGTGTGTGTGCCTGTGTGTGTGTGTGTGTGCCTGTGTGTATGTGTGCCTGTGTGTGTGTGCATGTGTGCCTGTGTGTGTATGTGTGTGTGTGCCTGTGTGTGTGTGCATGTGTGCCTGTGTGTGTGTATGTGTGTGCGTGCCTGTGTGTGTGTGTGTGCATGTGTGCCTGTGTGTATGTGTGTGTGCCTGTGTGTGTGTGTGTGCCTGTGTGTGTGTGTGTGTGCCTGTGTGTGTGTGTGTGCATGTGTGTGTGTGTGTGTGTGTGTGTGTGTGTAGGTCAGGAGATAACTTTATGGTGTGGGTTCTCCTCTTTCACCTTCATGTTGTTTCTGGGGCTTGCACTGGGGTCCTAGGCTTTCCAGGCCTTTACCTGCTGACCCACACTGCTCCCCTCCCCCACAAGGATGGCCTCAAACTCGATATGCCCTGAGTGTGACCTTGAATTATTTTCTTCACCTCCCAAGTGTGTGCCTGTGTCTGGGATTCCTGGCAGACATTTGTAAAAGTAGCTTCTTTTTCTTTGAGATGGTGTCTCATTACGTGTGGCTCAGGATGGACTGGAGCCACTATGTAGACCAGGATAGCCTCGGATTTGGAGTGACTCTTCTGCCTTAGCCTCCTAAGGGTTGAAAGTTCAGGTTCTGGTCTTGATCTGTAAAATGGCGACAGTACAGTATCTGTTGTAGGGACATTGGGATCTGCGTTAGTTACCTCCTCCGTTGATTTAACAAAACACCTGACAAAACAAATCAGAGTGAAGAAGGGTTTGGGAGCAGGGCTTCCAACCAAGCAGACATGGGTTCTCTCCTTCCACCCTGTGGGTTCCAGGGTTCAAGCTCAGGGCTTCAGGTTTGGTGCTGCAGAGGACCTTTCCCTCTGAGTCATCCTTTTGACTCTGACCCTTACACTCAGGTATCAGCAGGGTATTTACACGACAGTTTCTTGGCCTTTTCCTGTCCCCTTTTCCTCTTTCCTGTCACAAGGGGAAGAACTTGCAAGCAGATGCAATGGCAGGAATCCCAGCAGCCATGGTGAACCTTGAGGTAATCTGGATGCAGGCCAGAAGAGATTTGGGTGTTTGCCCCCAAGTGTGCATGTGCAGCATGTGTGTGCAGTACCCGAGGAGGCCAGAAGAGGGCAGCAGGTACCCAGGAACTGGAGTTACAGTTGTGGGCTGCGGTGTGGGTGCTGGGATTTAGGTCCAGGTACTCTGCAAGGGCAGCCAGTGCTCTTAACCTCTGAGCTGGTTGTCTGGACCCTGGAATGTATTTCCTTTCCTCTCCTCCTGGAGGTACAGCTACTTGTTTTCCAGATATGACCCAAGGCTTTGCCTCAGGCTAGACTACCTGTAGTTCATTTCTTTCAGGATAGCCCCATTCTTTTCTCCTGTACTCCTTGATTGTGCCTGTGTCTCTTCCTGGTGTGGCCTCTTCAGGAAGAAGCAAGCTGTGAGGTTTTTTGTTTTTGTTTTTAAAGATTTATTTATTTTATGTATATGAGTACACTGTAGCTGCCTTCAGACACACCAGAAGAGGGCATCGGATTCCATTATACATAGTTGTGAGCCACCATGTGGTTGCTGGAAATGGAACCAGGACTTCTGCAGGAGCAGCCAGTGCTCTTAGCCTCTAAGCCATCTCTCTAACCCTGCCCCCCCATCCCCCTCCCCGCCAACCCCCAAGAAAAAGTCTCACTCAGTAGATACAGCACACTGTAGTTAGCTTTTGTCAAGCTGACACAAACTTACATTCCAGAGAAGAGCGTCTCTCAGCTGAGGAACTGTCTCCATTGGGTCAGCCTGTGATTATTTCAGTGGGGTAGCTTCTTCTCTGGTGATTGATGTGAGAGGACCCAGCACACGGTGGGTGGTATCACCCAATGGCAGGTGGTTTTAGGTTGTCTAAGAAAGCAGGTTGAATAAGCCACGGGAAGCATGTCAGTAAGTGGAGTTCCTCTGTGGTCTCCGCCTCAGTTCCTGCCTCTAGGTTCCTGTCTCAAGTTCCCACCTTGGCTTCCTTGATGATGCACTGTGACTGTAAGGGAAGTTAACTCTTTTCTCCCAAGTCACTTTTTTTTTCTTTTTTCTTTTTTTTTCGGAGCTGGGGACCTAACCCAGGGCCTTGTGCTCGCTAGGCAAGCGCTCTACCGCTGAGCTAAATCCCCAACCCCTCTCCCAAGTCACTTTTATTCAGAGTTTTGTCACAACAACAGACTCTACATAGGCAGCCCAAGCTCTCCTGGTGTAGGGATTACAGGTGTGTGCTACCACAGTTGGCTTAGGTAGAAATTCTCTCTCCCTCTCCCTCACTTCCCCCTCTCCCTCACTTCCCCCTTCTCCCCTCCCCTCCCCCTTTCCCCTCCTCCTCCCCCCCTCTTCTTCTTCCTCCCCCTTCTCCCCCTCCCTCTCCCTCCCCTCCCCTTCCCTCCCCCTCCCCCGTCTCTCGTATTGAATCCAGGGCTTTGTAGCAGCTAGGCAAACACTTGACCAAACCCTTTGATAGATCTTCACTTGCCCCAAGGCCTCTGATTCATTAAGCCTGATGTGGCACTTTGCCTGAGTTAGGGTCATGTACCCATAGAGTGAACTTGGTTTTGGGGGTTTATGTGTACAACTTGCCCTTATTCTTTGTACCCTGAAAGTGGGTCACTGGAGCTGGGATGGGGCCTGGCATGCCTCAGACACTGGCTTTGAACCCTAGCATTGAATAGTCTGTGGTGGTGAACACTTGTAAGCCTAGCATTCTCAAAGTTAAGGCAGGGAGACCAGACATTCAGAGTCATCTGGTGGTGCACACCTTTAATCCAGCACTGGGGAGGGATGCAGAGCCTTGGGTGTCTTTGAGTTTTTGAATTAGAGGCCACCCCAATCTGCATAATGAGTTTCAGGTCAGCCAAGGGCTGCATAGGTAGATCCTGTGTTAAAAAGAATAAAGCTGAGAGTGCTGCACATGCCTTTAATCCCAGCACTTGGGAGGCAGGTGGGTCTCTGTGAGTTTGAGGCCAGTCTTGTCTACAAAGAGAGTTCTGGGACAGCTAGGGCTTCTCAGAGAAACCGTGTCTCGAAATACCAGAACCAAACTGAAGCAAAATGTCAGAGTGCAGCTAGGGATGTGAATAGCTGAGCGTTTGCCTAGCAGGCTCCAGACCCTGGTCTCTGTCCCCAACACTGCATTATAACAGATGCGGTAATACGCATCTTAATTCCAACTCTTGGGAGGTCGTCAGGAGAGGCAGCAGTTAAAGGGCAACCTGGGCTACTGGAGACCCTGTCTAAACAACAATGAAAGAGCCCAGAAAGCACAAAGCCAGTGTGTGGAGAGAACATTGCCGGGGATGCTCTAGTTTTTTTTTACCCCTCCTGTTTGTGTGATCAAATACAAAAGCAGCTTAAGGGGGCTCTGAGTTCAGCCTCCAGCACAGGAGGCAAGTTTTGGTTACAGTAGCTTGAAATTAACTACTCACAGGCATTCACTGTCAGAAGCAACAACCAGGGTCCGAGAGAAACATCTTAGTGTTCTCCAGTTATACACCCTGGCATTCCCTGACCAGGGTGTGAGAACTTAAGTTGGCTTTTCCCCATAACATAAGCATGATAGTTCCTACAGGCCTGCCCATTGGCCCTTCACCCACATGACTCTGTCAAGTGACACTTATCGCTGACACAGCTGTCTCTGTGGTGACTTATCACCCTGCCTTCCTTCTCCTGAGGAGTTGATACCTTGGTCCAAAGGGCACTGGGATTAAAGTCTTAGTTAAAGCAGGGGTGACCTGGGACTTACATTGTTTTGTCAAGTGCCACACCCGTCTCAGGGTTGCCCTTGGAGCAAGCTGAACCCAGAATGTTAAAAGCCAGAACGTTAGGAGCCTTTGCGTCTAGATATCTCCATGGGAGAAAATGCGGACACTCTTAAAGCTGACTAAAAAGTCTGGATTGCCAGCTGTCGGGGCATGGAGAACTTGCCCAAGTCATGCAGCCTGGGACTTCACTGTTCTTTGTCTCTTATGCACAAAGCCACACCCCAATCAGTAACTTTAGTTAGCACGAACAGTTAGTGCAAAGGGAAACTACGGAAGCCAGAAAGCAAGGTTAGTGCATTGCAGGGCTTTCCCAGAACTAGGACTGGGTCTTTGTTCACATTTTGGCAGATGTTGGGGCCTACGTGCTGGGTTTAAGGTTAAATTGTGCCCCCAACATGATGTTGGTTGTGCTAAGGTCTAGGACCTGTTACACTCATTTTTTTCTCATGTTCAGTAACAGGACAGGCCATTTTTGGGGGCAGGGCAGAAAGGTGAGCTTTAGGAAAAGCTTTCTGACAAGGCAAGAGAAGCGAATGGGGTCTGTGAGATCCAGGTCAAGTCTGAAGATGGTTTTTGTTATTTTTTTTTTTTTTTTTTTGGAGACAGGGTCTCATGTAGCCCAGGCTTGCTCCAGGTTCTAGATAGCTGAGGATGACCTTGAACGTCTGTCCACTTATCTTCTGAGGAAAAGCAGAGTGGAGCTCAGTTGGACCAAGAGAGGGAGCATCTCCTCACGTGACACAATCATCTCAGTTTCTGTTCCTGGGGGCTTCCCGCCTTGTTATTTCCTGCACTGTAGTGTGGTTGATATTTTTGTTTGCTTTTTCAGTTCCTGTCTTATTTATATTTCTGTTTCCTTTTTCTCCACCACTTTATTTTGACAGTGTCCCTTGATGACTTTGAACTTTTGAGCCTTTTGCCTGCACCTCCCAAATGCTGGAATTTTCACTGTGGCTGTTTCTTGGTGTCTGTCTGTCTGTCTATCTATCTATCTATCTATCTATCTATCTATCTATCTATCTATCTATCTATCTATCTAATTTATATGAGTGCTCTGTCTTCAGACACACCAGAAGAAGGCATCAGATCCCATTACAGATGGTTTGGAGCCACCATGTTGGTGCTGGAAATTGAACTCAGGACCTCTGGAAGAGCAGTCAGTGCTCTTAACCACTGAGCCATCTCTCCAGCCCCACTATCTACTTTTCAAAGGATTGGTCTTTGGGCAGGAAGATGTCTCAGCTGGGTAGTGTTTCTTTTTCTTTTTTTTTTTTAAAGATTTATTTATTTATTAATTATGCATACAGTGGTCTGCCTGGATGTGTGTCTGCAGGTCAGAAGAGGGCATTGGATCCCATTATAGATGGTTGTGAGCCACCATGTGGTTGCTGGGAATTGAACTCAGGACCTCTGGAAAAGCAGTCAGTGCTCTTAACCGCTGAGCCATCTCTCCAGCCCTGGGTAAAGTGTTTCTTGGTTTCAAACTTTAAATTCCTCTGTGTAACAACTGATACTTGGTTTCCATAGAAGAGACACTAAGTACACTAGTGACCTTGGTATACGATTAGTAGCTTGCATAATAGCATTGTGTGATTGGTTCTTGTACACTGAACTATCTAGGGGTGTTATGGCCACAGCAGGTTGCAAAGGGGTGAAATAATAGGAGGTGGGGGAGGAAGGGCTGGGAAAGATGGCTCAGGGGATAAAGTGACCCGAGTTTGATCCCCAGCACCCACCCCAAAAAACTGGGCATGGAGGAGGGGCTGGAGAAATTCTTCAGGGCTTAATAGTAGCTGTTTCTCTTCCAAAGGGCCTGGGTTCAATTTCTAACACTCACATGACAGCTTGTAAAAATCCCATAAATCCCGGTTCCAGGAGTCTGATACCCTCTTCTGACACACAGGCTACAGAGACATACATTTGAGCAAAACACTCATACACGTGAAATCAGAGAACAAAACCAGAAACCTTAAAGTAAAATGAAACAGCAGTAGCCATGGGGGTGGGCATCTGTCACCCCCCTCTGCTGCAGTGTCAGGGACACGTATGTCCTGGGACTTGCTGGCCTTGCTGGCCAGATGGTTTAGCTGAATGTGCCGACTCCAAGTGCACAGAGAGACTTCTGGCCTCCACACGTGCAGGCATGGGTGAATAAGCTCACATACACATGTATACAGGCTTAAAACGCATACGAAAGAGATACATAGATATCCACACACTCACGTGTATATAACAAGTAAAATGTCAATTCTTTGTTAGTAGTAGCTAGTCCTTTGGCGGCTGTGGCTTATTGGTTGGACATGCTGTGGGTTCAATCCCCAGTACCACAAAAAGAAAAAAAATGCATCAAAAGTCGGGGGTAAAGTAATATGCTTGTAGGTAGTGTGTCGTGTGTTTGCATCCAGTGCACCAAGCCCTAAGCTTTATCCTCAGCCTCTCGTAAAACGGGCAGAATGTTTGTGTGGGACACTTGGGAGGTAGAGGCAGGAGATCAGGAGTTCGAGGTCATTTTTGGCTACGTAGCAAGTTCGAGTCTAGCCTGGGCTACCTGAGGTTATCTCACCCTTCCAAACAGATAAGCACACAGCTCTTTTTAGTCTCGTAATGTCTGTGTAAACTTGAAGTGACACTGAATCTATTACATTTGATCTATTAAAAAAATAGGCATGCATCGCTTCTCGGCCTTTTGGCTAAGATCAAGTGTAAAAAATAGGCATGGGGGCAGCAAATTTGTGACTGAATCTGGAGTCCATCTTAGCTTCTCCGGGCCACACTGAAGGAGGAATTACCTTGAACTACGTATTATACAAGCCACTGATGTAAGCTGATAAGCAAAACCAAACCCCCCTGAGTCCATTTTTGTAGCCTTTTCCACCACTGTCTTCACACAATAAGGTTTGAACAGCCTGGGATCTTCTCCAGTGGCCAAGGAGGCAGCCATCCTGCGGCCTGTCAGCCTGGCTTAGATGCCTGGTGTGGTAGTGGGGACTGAGACATCCAGGTACCGACTCCGACGGATGGGGCTGAATTTGTTGGAGTCAGGAAGCAATTGTGCATTAAACTAGGTGAAGCAAGCTCTTTGCAGCTTAGGAAAGGGCCATTAAGCCCTGGGGAGATTTGTGTGTTTATCTCTCCCCTGTTAGTTGCTTGATATTACATAACCAGCAAGTGGGTTTCATTGGCAAACGGGGCGGTAGGGTAAGCACGTGGCTTGTTCTTCCCCAATTCTGACAGGAAGATTGGAATAAGTCACCATTATAAGCACTCCAAAATTCATTCTCTCTCTCCCTTCCCCCCTCTGTGTGTGTATCGTGTATGTGTGAGTGTAGGTGCACACATGTGGTGAGAGTCGGTTATCTCCTTCGTCGTGTGGGCCACGGGGATTGAACTCAAGTCGTCAGACTTGGCAGCAGGTGCCTTGACACGCCTTACCGTCTCTGAAAGCACGTTGAAATCTATGGTTTTGTAATCCAGCTCTGTCACCTAGAATTTTGACATTCACCTTAGAATGGCTGGTTGATAAAGAGGAACAATGGATTGTGGCTTTGGAATGTTCCACTGCAGAGGGGCCCATCTCTAAGCGGTGCCTGTGGACTCCCGGCCATGTGCTCTAATGGGACCCTGGGATGAAGACCTTGGGACTTGAGGTCAGTTTAAGCACTTGCTTCCTCGTTAAACTGGCAGGTGCTCCAAGGTGGACCCCAATTCGATTGCTTCTTGGAGTTAGGGTTAGGAATTTTTCTCTTTGTGTGTACATGTGCAGACATCTGGAGGGTAAAGATTAACTCTGAGTGTCTCCTAACTTGTTTTTGAAGACACAGTCCCCATCATTGGCCTGGAGCTCACCAACTGGACTAGGCACACTGGCTTGTGAGCCCCAGGATCCTCCTGTCTGTACCTCCTTATCGCTGGAGTGATGTGTTGACCACTACACCTGGCTTTTTTTGGTGTGGCGTGATGGTTAGCTTTGACAATCTGAAATCACCTAAGAATCATCTCAGTGACAAATTGTCTCCATTGGCTTGGCCTGTGGGCTGGGGATTGTTTCAGTTAAATTAACTGATGAGGGACGACTCAGCCCACTCTGGGCAGCACCATTCCCCTGGCTTAGGGTCCTGAACTATGTAAGAGTGGAAAAACTGAGCTGAACCCAAACAAGGGAGCATGCATGCATTTATTTTCCTTGTGCTCTTGATCGTGGATGAAAAGCGCCCAGCACTCTCGAGCCGTGATTCTCTGCAGTGATGGATTGTAACCTGCAAGTGTGAGCTGAAATAAACCCTTTCTCCCCCACGTGGCTTTTTGCCAGGGTATTTTACCATAGCAACAGAGAGCAATTAGAACCTGTGGATTCTGGGAATCACACTCAACTCCTCATGCTTGAGGAGCAAGCACTTTACTGACTAGGCCATCTCCCCACCTTGCTCTTTCTATTAAGAATCAGAGACGTCATGTGCGCTTTGATCTGTCAGCTGTTCCCTTGTCATGGGCCTGGGCATTGGCTTTGGAATTCATCAGGCTGGGCAGAGGCCAGCACTCAGGGTTTTGTCCCCATGACTGATTACTGCTCAGGAAGGACCAGGTGTCCTTTCTTTCTTTTACAGCCCTGATGGGTGGCAAGGTCATAGCCTTGACTCCAAGACACTCAGCCCTTAGTTTTCATCCTGGCCTGGAAGTCTTGTGGTAAGAGAATTCAAAGAATGGACTAAAGAAAACTCAAGCAGACAGCATCCAAGTTTGCCCAGTGGTGAGTTTCTCCTCGCCAGTCTGTGGCTGTCTGGCCTGGCTCTGTCCATAGGAGCTTATTCGGGTGAAGGAAGCGCAATAATGTGCTCTCTTCAGGAGCAGGGATGGAGGCATGCAGGGCCCACAGGGTGGTATACTCTGGATTACTGTGGTGCCTACGTGTAGGGCTCATGTAGCCCGCTACCTTAGGTTACCTGGAGGATCCAGTTAAGCAGGTCAGTGTTTGTAAGGTTGGAAGACTAGTGCCTAGGACAAGTGAGAAAATAGAGGCTGGAGAGATGGTTCAGTGGTTAAGAGCACTTGCTCCTTCTCCAGAGGACCGGGATTCAGTTCCCAGAACCTGCATGATGACAGCTCACTGCCTGAAGGTCGAGTTCTGGGGGTTCTGATGCCCCCTTCTGGCCTCCAGGAGCATTGCACACACATAGCGTGTGTACACACACACACACACACACACACACACACACACACACACACACACAGAGGCAACACAGACACATACAATAAAAATAAATCTTAAAAAGGAGAAGGAAAATAAAGTCTAGGTGAGGTGGTGTGTGCTTTTGGCCCTAGTATTTGGGAGGCAGAGGCAGGTAGAATGTGGAGAGTTCAGCCATCAGCCTGGCATACATAGTGAGTTCTAGGGCAGCCAGGGCTCCACAGCGAGATTTCTCTTCAGAAGGAAGAAAATGTATGAACTCTCTGCATTCCCCCAGTGGGGTGGAGGGAAACGCAGGGTGGCTTTTGCTTGTTTGATTTTTGACAGTGTCGTTTAGCCCAAGCTTGTTAACAACTTGTCTTGTAGCCAGGGTGGACCTTCAACCTCTGATCCTCCTGCCTCCGCTTCTCTTGATGCTGGTATCTGAAACCAGGACTTCAAGCATCAATCACTCCACCAAGTGCGCTCCATGCCCGCGCCTCTTGTTCAAGGCTGCAAGTTCATGGACTGTGCTGCTCCTTCTCGGGAGCCACAGTGTCATTCTTTAGGGTATGCACAGCAAAATCTTCTTAACCTCGATTTAAAACAAACCAGTCTCTTCAGAGATGGCTCCTGTGTTTGCTCACACGTGAGCATCTTGGTCACACCTCGCTTTCCTCAGCTCTTGGCTCCATTGGGTGGTTTTTGTTTGTTTGTTTTGTTTTTAAGATTTTAGCTATTGTCATTTGCAAGTAACCAGTGTTGTTGGACATCCTTTCAGGATGACCTTGGACTCCCCATTCTCCTGCCTCAACCTGCCAAGTGCTGAGATTACAGGCATGTCCTGTCGTGAACAGTTAGTGTTGGGGATGGAACCCTGATTTCATGCTCTACCAACTCAGCTACATCCCTAACCCCGAACTAGGTTTTAACCCGGGTGTTTCTCTTCTATTAGTGTTTTTATTATACTTACTTATTTTTGTGTGCCTGCAGACATGTGGACGACAGAGGGACAGCCTTTAGGAACCAGTTCTCTCCTTTTATAAGTCAAGTACCCAGGATCAAGTGCTGTCGGACATGGTGGCTCTTGCCATTGTCTGCTGGGCTGCCTGGCTAGCCCTGTGTTGTTGGTTTTCTTACCTTTATTTTTGCGAGCGTTATTTATATATTTGAATGTTTATTTTTACTTACATGACTCTGTTTATGTATGTTTGTGTAAATGTATGTGCATGTATGTATGTGTATGTGTGTTTGTGGGTGTGTGTATATGTGCTTGTGAGTCTATATATATGTATCTCTGTGTGTATATGTGTCTATGTTTGAGTGTGTATGTATATGTGCATGTGTCTATATATGTGTGTGTGTGTGTGTGTGCATGTGTACATGTATGTGTGTGAGTGTGTGCATCTGTGTGTGTCTGTGTGTGTCTAAGTGCTGGGCTTAGGGCAGTGTCTGTCTGGAAGTGTGTGGAAGGTGGTGCTCTTGGATTTTGTGACAAGTTCTATTCAAAGACCTTCAGGGATCGTAGAGCAATTACGGGGCAGTCAGAGCGGAGGCTCATTTCAGAGCATCACGTTACTGGAAGCAGTTCTGCCAAATAATTCCTTCCGCTTTAGGATACATCCTTGCGGGGGCGGGGTGTGTGTGTGTCTCAGTGGATAAGGCACTTGCTGAGCAAGCAGGAGGAACTGAGTTCAAATCCCCAGAGTCCTGAGTAAAGTGGGACATGGCCACATGCATCTGTAATCACTGCTGAGACAGAAGGCAGATCCGCGGGCCGGCCAGCCAGTCTGGCAATATGCAGCATCGAACAACAGAAGGGAAAGCCCACCTCAGACAAGGGGAAGGTGAGGACCAGCTTCCAAGGTTGTTCTCTGACCTCTATGTGCATGTGTGACTTACACACCTCTGTGCATATGTGAGCACGTGTCCATCACACACATTACACAAAGGACATTTGCCATTGGTGGGTGGCTCTGGGGCTTGCTGGCTGATGCCCTTGGAGATGGTAGAAGGGATGGGGGGCAAATCTTCAGTCTTTCTGAGAAATGGATACTTTGCATTTTAACTGTCAATGGAATGTGTGCAGAGGTCAGAGGGCAGCTTGGAATGGTTGGTTCTTTCCTTTCACTTCGTGGTTCCTGGGGACTGAACTCAGGTTCTTCGGCCTGGTGGCAAGCACCTTTACCCGCTGAGCCATCTCGCCAGCCCTGAAATGGATGTTTCAAGCAGGAGAGCCCAGTTTGCTTGTAACCTTACAGGGTCCGTTTATCCTTGCTTTCTCATTCAGGTCAAATGCCTCTGCGTGAGGAATTTGGCCAGTCAGAAAGTACTTAAATGGATTCCCCTGATACATCTCATTTCTAGAGCCTGTTTGTAATCCTAATTGATATAAATATTCCTTTTATTGTACGCGAGAACTGAGTGCTGCACTCTGGTTTGCTCAGATTTACCCTGGATTACTGAACACTGAAGAGGTAGCTGAAGCCCTGAATGATAAGCTGGTGCCAGCCTCATTCTGAGGAATTGCCCTGGCACTGGGGCTGCAGACATGAGATGGTCATAGTGTGTATGTGAGTGAGTATGTGTGCGCATGTGTGTGTGTGTGTGTATATGTGTGTTTATGTGTGTATGTATGCATATATATGTTTGTATGTGTGTAATGTGTGTGCATGTGTGCTTATGTGTATATATGTATACATATATGTATACATGCATTCATGCATGTGTGTATATGTATGTGTGCATGCATGTTTATATGTAGGTTTGTATGTGTATGTATGCATATATATGTGTGTATATATGTGTACATGTGTGTGTAGATGCATGTATATATGTGTGTGCATGTGTGTATGTGTGTTTATATGTGTGAATGTATGCATATATATGTGTGTGCATGTGTGTGTATGTATGTGTGTGCATGTGTGTATATGTGTTTATATGTGTGTGCATGTGTGTATGTGTTTATATGTGTGTGAATGTATGCATATATATGTGTGTATGTATGTGTGTGCATGTGTGTATATGTGTATGAACATATGCGTATATATGTGTATATGTGTGTACATGTGTGTGCATGTGTGTGTATGTATGTATGTGTGTGCATGTGTGTTTGTATGCATATATATGTGTGTGCGTGTGGTACTGCGGTGATAAGCCTTCACTTTATCACTGAGCAGCATTCCCCAGCCCCAGTCAAGTGTTTGAGTGGAGGCTGACTACAATGGCCTACGTTTTCAACTTCACACAACGTAGAATCACCTGGAAAGAGTTCCACTGAGGAATTGTCTTGATCAAGTTGGCCAGTGGGAATGTCTATAGGCAACTGTCCTGATTATTTAATGGCTGTGGGAAGATCCAGCCCACTATGGGTGGTGCCATTCCCTAGGCGGCCATATGAGTGGAGAAAGTAAGCTTTGTGCAGGTGTGAGTGCATTACATTTATTGCTCTCGACTGTGGGTGTAAAGTGGCCAGTTCCCCCAAGGACCTGCTCTGTGACTTTCCTGCTTTGATGAAGTGACCTGAATTTGTAAGCCTAGTATAAACCGTTGGCTTTAGTTGATTTTATCGCAGCAACAGGAAACAAAGCTAAGATACTAACCCATGTTCCAGAAGGGCTCTCTGAGAGTCCCCATCTGCAGGGTCCTGGGTCTTGAGCTCTTTGGCTTTTCAGAGTTTCTCAGGTTGAGAATCCATCAGCACTTGGGGAAGCACTGAGTGTGTCTCTCTGTGTTTCCGGGTTTTGGAAAGAGTTTTCCAATGAATAGACAGGGTCTCAAGTGGATAGTTGTACTTAAATGCTCAATGGGTAACTTTGAATCTGCATCTGAGAGAGCTGCATTTCAAGGAGCAGAATGGCCACATGTTACAATCCAAGAATAATCCTGGCATTTTTCCTATATCCTTTCTCTGGATCCGTTTTCCAAGATAAATCAAAGTAATGTCTCACACAAGGAAGGAGAAGCTAACAATTTTCTTCCTAGGCCTACAGCCTCAGACAAACTTGCCCTGCCCTTCATTTACAGGTGAAAAATGTCCCCAGAGAGATGAAGTTTAGTTTATTTCCAGAGTTTATGCGGAGTGGAGCAAGAAATCAGATCTGGCTTCTCGGATGGTGCTGGAGAAGCTCCAGGAAGGCGATGTAAAAACTCCTTGTTTTTTTTCCTCTTCCTTTTAGCTCTGTGGTTTTGTTAAATATGGGACAATATTTTCTGGCTGGTGCCCCGAGGCTCACCTGATGTTCTGGTTAATTTTATTAGCTTGTATTGAGTGATGGAGAAGGCTTCAAAATATGTCGAGAGCTTTCCTGTCGGGAACTTGGTGTCCTGGAAGGTATTAAAAGACGGCTTTGGGGATAACAGTCTCAGGCTAGTTTCTTTTCTTTTTCTTTTTTTTTTTTTTTGGTTCTTTTTTTCGGAGCTGGGGACCGAACCCATGGCCTTGCGCTTCCTAGGTAAGCGCTCTACCACTGAGCTAAATCCCCAGCCCCGTTTCTTTAGTTATGTAGCTTTGAGAACTAAGTGGGAGTTTCATAGCCCAAGTGGCTTCATATTTTAATACGATGTGTATAGACAGTGTCTCTATCCCAGGCTGTTTTAAAAAAAAATTTTTTTAAAGATTTATTTATTTCATTTTTACAATGTAGCTGTCTTCAGACACCAGAAGAGGGCATCAGAGCCCATTACAGATGGTTGTGAGCCACCACATGGTTGCTGGGAATTGAACTCAGGACCTCTGGAAGAGCAGTCAGCGCTCTTAACCACTGAGCCATCTCTCCAGCCCCCCAGGCTGGTCTTAAACTCAGTATACAGGCAAGGAAAAACTTGAACTTATCTTCCGGCCTCTAACTCCTAAGCTCTGACGCCCATGGAGGCCAGGGAGGGCATTCTACCCCCTGGATCGGGGCGGAGTTACAGGAGGTTGTATGCCATGTGATACAGGTACTGGGAACAGAACTTGGGTCCTCTTCAAGAGCAGTGAGCACTTTTAACCTTTGAGCCATCTGTTTAGCCTGGGTCAGTTCTTGGTGGCACCTGTCTTGTTGCAAGCATGGTCTTGTTGTACACTCATTCATTTTTGAGGAATTGCTGCTTTGGCTAGAAAAGTGACTTTTTTTCAGGACCCTTATTCTTTAGAGATGGTAGTTGATCTTTCCAGGAGACACTCCCCATGTTACACTGACAGGCTTTCCATGTGTACTTCCTCTGGCTTACTGAAGGGAAGAAAACCGTCCAGGTCTAGATCAGTGGGTTCTCATCCTCCCTAGCCCCACAACCCTCTAATACAGTTCCTCACATTGCGCTGACACCAAACCCAAACCACAAAGTTATTTTGTTGCTACTTCATAACTGTGATTTTGTTACCATTACGAACCATAATGGAAATTTTCTGATAGTCTTAGGTGACCCCCTGTGAAAGAGTACTTCAACCCCAGGGGTCTCCACCCACAGGCTGAGAACTGATGTACTAAATAGTAAATCATTTCCATTCTGCCATTATGGCCTAAAGGCAGCCTTGGACAATATATGAGCAGGAACACATGGTTGCTGTTCTGGGAAAACCTGATATACAGGGGCTGCGGTGATAGTTCAGTGGGTGAAGTGCTTGATCCGCAATCATGAGGGCCTGAGCTGAGGTCTCTGGCACCCACACAGCAACACCAGGCCTGGTGGCCTGTATCTGTAACTCCAGCATTAGTTAGGGAAGTTGAGACAGGCAGATCCCGGGGCGGGGCTTGCTAACCAGTCTGTCTAGCTCAACGGTAAGCTGTGGGCTTGGGGAGATCCATGTACCAAAAATGAAATGAAATTAAAAAAAAAAAAAAGATGGTGTCTTAGGGTTTTACTGCTGGGAACAGACACCATGACCAATGCAAGTTTTATAAAGGACAACATTTCATTGGGGCTGGCTTACAGGTTCAGAGGTTCAGAATCCATTACCAACAAGGCAGGAACATGCCAGCATCCAGGCAGGCAGGGTGCAGGAGGAGCTGAGAGTTCTGCATCCCCATCCGAAGGCTGCTAGCAGAATACTGACTTCCAGGCAGCTAGGGTAAGGGTCTTAAAGCCCACGCCCACACTGACACACCTACTCCAATAGGGCCACACCTTCTAATAGTGCTACTCCCTGGGCCAAGCATATTCAAACCATCACAGGGGGCAATTGAGAAAAACACTCAGTGATCACTCATGACCTTCACGTGCAACCACATTTATGTGCACCCACATGTATGTGCACCCACATGTACATATGTATATACTCAAACATACTCATAACACACACACACACACACACACACACACACACACGTGGGCTGGGGAGATGACTTGGGTTGTAAAGTTCTTGCCTTGCAAGCATGAAGAGTTTTTTTTTTTTTTTCCCCCGGAGCTGGGGACCGAACCCAGGGTCTTGTGTTTGCTAGGCAAGCACTCTACCACTGAGCTAAACTCCCAACCCTGAGTTTTTTTTTAAATTTAGCTTTAAATACATATTTTAATTATGCATACACGTGTATGTCTGCGCATGTGCCAATGCAGGTGCCCGAGAGATCCAGAAGGGAGCATGTGATCTCTTGGAATTAGAGTTACAGGCTGCTTGGTGTGAGCTGGGGACTGAACTTAGGACCCCTGCAAGAGCACTATGTGCTCTTATTGGCTGATCCATCTCTCTAGCCCCCAGGACCTGAGTGTCATCTCCAGAACCTGTGTGAAAAAAATCCCAGCTGTGGTGGTGTGTGCTTGTAACCTCTGCACCGCAGAGGTGGAGGCAGGGGGATCCCTGGAGTTCACCGGCCCACTTGGTGAGCTCCACGCCAATGGAAGACCTTTGCCTCAAAAAAACCCCATGTGGATGGCATCCTTGGGCGGATGCATTTATGCAGGCACACAGACACACAGGCATGCACCCACACACAAAGCACAGTGTTAGTTGTCAGAATCGGGATCAAATTAGGCATAAAACAAACAAGCCATGCTCGTCAGGGAAGATACTTCTAGGCACTGATTTGTGAAGTACAACATCATTGTCTGAGTTTTTTCTTCTTTCAATTTGGGGGAGGGGGAGACTTTACTTGTTACTTTGGCTCTGCAAAATAGCAGTATCCAGGGGGAACAATGACTGATAGAAATCAGGCCAGGGCTATTGCAATTCACAGCCCAGGGCCAATCTACGGTCAGCGTCCAAAGAACCGCTTTGGTGTACGCTGACTCTGTAGACATCGGGGCTTTCTTGGTAGCTTGAATTTCAGCTCCCTCTCTCGCAAACATCAAAAAAAAGGCTAAACAAAATCTTGTGTGTGTCAACCCTTGCCTTCATCTTTAGCTACCGCAAACACACGGTGAGCCGTTCACCAGAGAATAACCACTCACCGGAGAGTGAGCACTCACCAGCCTCAAGCCCCACAGTGTGACTCTACCCAATGGAAATTTCAGAGGAGTGAGCCCCAGGTGGGCTAGCTTCTTTCCCCACAACCGTGCCCCGGATGCTCAGAGTGTGCCAGGGTTACTTCCGTGGAATTTCTTTCAGAATTAGTTGCAAAGCAAAGCCATCTCTGCCTGCTTCACAGTCTTGCCTCGATTTTGACTAAAAATGGCATGAGCCTGGAGAGCTGTGCCCCGCCTGGCTGCCACCATGTGTTGTGTTGCGCCCGTAGCTTTCTAGATCTCCTGGTCTGTTAAAGGGGGATGAACTTCTCCCAGCTGAGCAGGAGGTGGTGGGCCATGGCAGTGGGTCTCTTAGGTGTTTCTTTGCAGGAACAAAAAGTATTTATTTTAGGTGTAATTGCAACAGTAAAGGAAAAAAAAAACCCCAAAGCCAAGTATTGCTGTAGCACTAGGCTTGCCCCTAGACAAGTACTCCAGGCGGCATGGCGTTTGAATGAGATCGTCTCCTCACACAGAGACCTCCAAGACGACCCAATTTACACTCCCGAGAGCGAGGGCAACATCTTTGAAAGGCTGTCATTAAAAAAAAAAAGTAGGATATATTAATTAAGCATGATAGTGTGTTTCATTATGCCATTTTCCTGCCAGTATACATTTTGATCACATTCACCCACTGTGACTCTTCTCTCTTGTCCTTATCCTTCCCAAATTTCACATCTCCTCCTCCTCTTCCTCCTTCCCTCCCTCTTTTTTTTTAAATTTATTTTATGTATATGAGCACACTGCAGCTGTCTTCAGACACACCAGAAGAGGACATTGGATCCCATTACAGATGGTTGTGAGCCACCATGTGGTTGCTGGGAATTGAACTCAGGACCTCTGGAAGAACAATCAGTGCTCTAACCACTGAGCCATCTCTCCAGCCCTCCCCCTCCCCTCCCCCTCTCCCTCCCCCTCCCCCTCTCCCTCTCCTTCTCCCTCTCCCTCTCCCTTTCCCTCTCCCTCTCTCCCTCCTCCCTTTTTCTTTTTGTGGCCCGTTGAGTTACTCTAGGTTTGCTTATAGAAGCATGAGTAGAGGGTTACTTACATAACCTGGGCGCCTTATGAGTGGCTGTACTTTGGACTAAAATCTCTCCCTTTCCTCCAGAAACAATGAATTGCCTGGATGTCATCTAGGAGGGTGGGAGCCTTGTGAGTCCCTCTCCCCAAAGGGCTGCCATTTTTCACATGGCCAATTGCCTCTGCTCTCTGGACTCTGCGAGGTCTGCTTAGGTTTGCTTTTCTGGGAATCTCGTTGACCGTAGCATGGTTCTTCTGTTCCCCATTCCCTCTTCCATCTCCTCCAGCCTGTGGGAACTTTATGTTCTGTCCTGGGGAGCAGGAGGTGGCTGTGAGAGCCCTTCAGAATGCATTCTGATCAGGATCGCAAGCAGCTTGGGATTTTATTTTATGCATATGGGTATTTCTGTCTGCACTGTATGTATGTACATGGTGTGCATGCAGTTACAGAGAAGGCCAGAAGAGGGCATGCAATCCTCTAAGCTGGAGACAGTTGTTAGTGGCCACATAGGTGCAGGGAACTGAACACAGGTCCTCTGTCTGAGCAATAAGTACTCTTAGCTGCTGAACCATCTCTCCAGTACTGAAGTTGGGGATCTTCTAGTATTTCTGAGAAAGAACCAGGCTGGGATGGTGTGTGTAGGAATAACACAGCCTGTCCCCAACTAATTCTCAGTCACGACATGACTCAACCCACTTCTGCCTTGGTGCCTATGCCACCAAGAGGCAGAACATTGAGACATCTAGCCTCCCAGATTATAGCTATTTATTTTCCTCTGCTTTTGCAACCTTGATGGCGTCTGTGTGAGACACTCTAGCTGCAAGAGAGTCAGTGAAAAGTACTTTCTGGCTCCCTAGCCTTTGTAGACCAGGAAGGAGGTCAGAAAGCTGCTGATGGTTCAGAATGAGCTATTCTATAGTGTTTGTTAGTGAGGGCATGTGGACAGTCACAGCAGCTAACTCCTGGTAGATAGATTCTCCTTGTCTTTTTGTAGCAGGGGCTGCTGGGAAAAACTGAGTTGTAGGAGTCAGTACAAATGTCAATGCCATTATCAGGAGAGTGGTTTTCTTGGGTAGGAGTGACTGCCAAGCCATACTTAAGTCCATGGCATGGTTCTGACCTTCAGGAGGAGTCGTTCTGCACTTAGGTTGCTGCTGCTGTTATTGTAACAGAGTCTCAAACTGTAGCCCAGGCTAGAGTCTCACACTGAAGCCCAGGCTAACCGTGAAGTCTAGTCAATCCCCCTGCATCATGGAATCACGGTGTGTGCCCTCACACCCAGCACAGCCAGCCCCTGTCTTTTTATGTTATTTCTGATGGCTTAATGACTTTGTGTTGTTTAATTATGCTGCCTGCTGCTCCCTTCAGTGACAGAAGAAGCCATTCCACCTGACAGGCTGTGTCAGATACCTGGGAAGTTAACACAAGTGTACATAAATAGGACTTGGACGGAGGTCTCCTTAGAAATCCTGCGGACGTCACTTCTTCAGCCAAAGAACTGACGACTCAGGTTCTTTTTGAGAGCGGCTTCTACTGCGACGCACACGAAGCCAGTCCACAGAGAGCACCTGAGACCAAAATACTTTATAAAGTGGATTTTAATTTTTAAAAACGTGTATTTTGCCCGTGTGTATGTCTCCATACCATGTACATGCAGTGCTTGAAGAGGTCAAAAGGGGTCATCAGAACCCTTGTAATTGGAGTTACAGACAGTTGTGAGCTGCCATGTAGGTGCTGGGAGTCGAGCCTGGGTTCTCTGGAAGAGCAGCCCACGCTCTTAACTGTTGAGCTGTTCTCCAAGCCTAGTTTTTAAGTTTTAAATTGTAGTGTGTGTGTGTGTGTGTGTGTGTGTGTGTGTGTGTGTGTGTGTGTGTTGTGTGTTGTATGTTGTATGTGTGTGTGTTGTGTGTTGTGTGTGTTGTGTGTGTTGTGTGTGTTGTGTGTGTTGTGTGTGTGTGAATACATGAATATGTGAATTTGCATATAGTGACCAAAGAGGCCAATAGAAAGTGTTGGATCCCCTTGGAACTGGAAGCGTGAGCTGCCCAACATGCATGCCGGAAACCGAATGTTGTAAGAGCAGCATGCTGTCTTAACTGTGAAGCCACCTTACCAGCCCCAAGGAATTCTTTTTTTTAAAAAATTATTTATTTTATGTATGTGAGTACACTGTTGATGTCTTCTGTCAGACACACCAGAAGAGGGCATCAGATCTCATCACAAATGGTTGTGAGCCACCATAAGGTTGCTGGGAATTGAACTCAGGACCTCAGGAAGAGCAGTCAGTGCTTTTCACCGTTGAGCCATCTCTCCAGCGCCTCCCAAGGAATTCTTATTTTAATGTGGCAGGAGTTAGATATTTTCTTGTTAGTTAGAGACATTTTCTGCTGAAAATGTCAAATGGTTACTTTTATTGAAGTCTTCCATGTGCCCGGACTTTTGTGTGTGTGTGTTTGAGGTTGGGACCTGACTCGTTTGTATAATTTCTGTACCACGTCTGTTTCCATGACAACGGGGAATGACATCTCACACAGCTCAGGACACATGGAAGGTTTTCTGTCAAGGTCATGTTGTTTAGTTTTTATTATTTGTGGTTATGATTGTTACTGTTATTATTCGGTCTTCCATTTTTCCCACGGATCAGTCTCTTCGTGGCGTGCTTACCGTGTGCATTATTAGGAAAGAGAGTTGACAACGGACATTGACCAAGAAATCAAGATGAAGGGGCTGGGCATGGTGGCCTGTAAACTCTCTGTAACCCAGCACTTGGGAAGCTGAGGCAGGAGGAGCAGATCAAGGCCAGTCTGACTTAACGGAGACCCTGTCAGAAACAAACAAACAAAAACAAACAAACAAAGGGAAAAGTAACCTAGAAATTAGTCCCCTCTCCCATTTAGCGCGGTCACATACTTGATCTTTAAGTTTAAGCATCGCTAGATAGTTAATTGGCTTGAGTGTTTATTTGCCTCAGAACTTGATTGGTGGTTCCGGGTTTCTCTGGCATTTCTCCCAGTGCTTCACCTTGAGTAATTAGACACTTTTATTATCAAGCTAATTTTGTCACTTTGCATCTTACTTACGCAGACGTTCCCACTTATTTGTGTAAGTATTTTGCGTGTGCACTCCCGGACAGCACGCCCCAGTGCCTGTGTGGTGGTCAGAAGATAAATTAGTTTTTCTCCTCCTCCCTCGTGGGTGCTGGGGATTGAACTCAAGTCCTGAGGCTTGGTGCGTTGGCCACCGAGTCATCCCATTGGCCCATGGTTTACTTATTTGCTCCCACACTTCTGTAGATCTAGTTTCTCCACACATCCATGGCCCCGAAGTTCTCCCAGAGTCTCTTCCGTATTGAATGGCCTTGAACAGGTTGCGTGCCTGTGCCTACATAAAGAGCTTGCTTGGCAGGGTGGTGGGTGGGGTAGCGGTGGTGGTTGTTATTTCTAATTTCTTAGCCCAGGTTTAGTGCAAAAGAGAGGCAGAGAGCAAAACTTCCTGGAAGATTCAAATCTACTCGGCCACACCCCCAGGGTAAGCGGAGCGCACACGCTGAAACCTGGTCAGTAAAACGCAAAACTTTATAAAGTGGACATAAACGGAGCCATAAAACAGGAAGAAAGTTATCAATTTATACGGTGGGGGACGACTGCTCCTTTATGGCTCCACTGCGGTCGTGGAGATTCACTCAAGCTAATGAGCTCTGGGGCTGAAGCGTAGCGTAGCCACAGGCTGCTACTTTTAATAATGTACGAGAAACCCCGTGTGTACCTGGGAAGCGAGCCTGTGGTGTGGCTATGAAATCACTCCGCACTCAGGACTCTTCTGAGGTGACGAGCTGAGCCCCCCTTCTCTAAACGCATGCAGTCCTGTGGTCTCTGTAGCGGGTGGTGCCCCACCCAGACCTCTCTGTGCAGCCGGGGTTAACTGAGCCCTTAGCTCTTACAGTGCCAGTGGCTAACGCCACCTGCATCCTTCCTTTCCGGGATTGAAGCCTTCAGACTGGAGATGACCCGTCCTCATCCCTGGGTGCCGACTTGTGTTAATGGTTGGGAGTTGTGTTCCCTAAGGCTCTTCCTCACCCTGCTAGGTTCTTCCCAAGACTGGTTTTATGTGTTGGTCCTAGAGAGTGCACCCGACTTCCCAGCATGCTCTGCTCTTAGCATCTCCTGAGTGCTTTCAGAAGACTTAAGTTGAGGGAAGACTTGACAGGGGCTGGGAAGTGATTTCCCACACCGGGGTATAGCTAACCTTAGAGCAGCCCTCTGGGTCAGCACTGGGCAGAACTAGCTTCTGGTTTTGCGAGGAAGCCAGAACCCGTGTTTTGACTCTCGGTGATGCCAGCCGCTGCTGAGTTAGCTGGAGGAGTTGGTACATCAGCCTCGGTATCTGCCTTGTGTGTGGACAGTGTGCACCCATGGCGGATGAAAAGAGGCAGCACATGTCTCAGCCTCTGCAGACTTCTCCTGACAGACCTGTCTCCCATTGACTGCAGTCCCTCCCTCCCGGCTTTCTCTTCCTGGCTGTGTGCTTCTGAGATTTACCAAGTTATGAGAACTAAGTATTCCACGCGGCATCCGGACCACGATCCTTCTCCCTCGGCCCCACATGTAACCACTCAGTGAGAAGGGACCGCTCCACATTTTATGTTTCTGTTTTACTCTTGCTCCCTCTCCTCTGCCGGGAAATCTCCTGATGGGTCTTGTGCAGCTCACAGGCAGGTACAGGCACCAGGAACCTGCCTAGCTACTCCCAGTACTGTCTCTCCACAGCATGTGTTGTGGGCTTGGTCTTATTGTCACTGTAGTAGCAGAAAGGCTACACAGAAAATAAAATAGAAAACATTAAAAAGTCTTAATTGAGAGCTTATTTGTGTGTGTGTGTGTGCGCGCGCGCGCGCGCGCGCGCGCGCATGTGTATCATTGGGGAATGCATGTGTGTTATGGTGCATATGTGGAGGCTGAAGGCAACCTTGCCTGTCAGCCCTATCCTTGCTCTCAGTTTGAGGGTCTTAAATTTACACGTGGACTTCGGGGGACTGCTCTGTCTCTTGTCCCCATCTTTCTATGGGAGCCCTGCGATTTCAGATGTATGTACCACTGTACCTCACTTTTACATAGGTTCTGGGGATCCAAACTAATGTCCCCACACTTGGGTGGCAAGTGCTGTACCCACTGATTACCTCCCCAGCCCCCAACTGAGAGGCTTTGAATCTGTCATCATAAATAATGTTCTGAATTCATATATTCCCTCTCCCCCTCCCCCTCCCTCCCCCCTCTCTCTCCCCCTCCCCCTCCCTCTCCCTCTCTCCAGACAGGGTGTTGATCTGTAGCCCATGTGTGTTCCCCAACTCACAGTCCTCCTGCTGCTGTGTCTCCCCTGCTTCAGGGTTCCAGGCGTGCACCCCATGCCTGGTGTTAACTGAATTCCTGCCGGGGAGAAGGAAGAAAGGGAAGGCTGTGGTCATCAGCGCTGATGATTGTTTAGGTAGTTTCAAGGCTAAGCTGGTGAGCCAGCCTGTGAGGAAATGCAGCCAGCACACCTTTTCTCTCATCCCTGTTGGGGTCAGCAGTCAGCGCTGCAGGAGGCCCCTCTCTTCCATTCTGTTCTCTGCCTCCTGGTATTTAAGGGGTTCGCTTCACTCATAGTTTGGTTCTGGTCCACTTTCTCTCCGGGAGCAAGTTGGTACTGCTGTGAGACATGAAGGACAGCAGGGTGCGGGGACAGTGCCTGTCAATGCTGCCCCTCTCAAAGTGATTGAGAAGGAAAGGCGTGAGGTCAGCAGGGAGCTCAGAAGCTGGCCCCTCGCCGTCTCCTCTCAGGGGACTGAGGGTGTCTAGACCTGATGCTTTTGGACTCTCGGTACATTCTAGATTATTGCTGGACTCCATGCTGCTCCTGCTGGAATTTACACAGCTCAGGGAGGTTTTCTGGGCTAACCCTCGGCTCCGTTTGAATCAGCTGAAAAGATCGCCCGCATTTATACCTGGAGCACAGACTTCTCTTTGCTCACCATGCCTCTCCCGGATTTGTTGATTTACCCGAGGTGACTTCTGTTTCTCTTTATCTAAGCTTTAGGTTAAGGGTGAGCCAACACTTCCTTTTTATTTGCAGATGAGGATCCAGGCATAGTATAGTCTGTGTGTGTGTGTGTATGTGTGTGTGTGTGTGTGTGTGTGTGTGTGATTACTGAAGTATTAAATATAGAATATTTATCCCTCCTTTTGAACGTATTTCCACCAGTTTTGATACTAAAAGTGTCCACATTCCACATCCTTTGTGTTTAGCCTGAGGAGAACGGATTTTTTTTATTAATTTTTTTTTTTTGGTTCTTTTTTTCGGAGCTGGGGACCGAACCCAGGGCCTTGCGCTTCCTAGGTAAGCGCTCTACCACTGAGCTAAATCCCCAGCCCCTTTTTATTAATTTTTTAAAAAATAATGTATGTGTATGTGTGTGTGTGTTTGTGCACATGCATGTGCATGCTCATGTGGGGTCAGAGGGTAACTTGTGGGAGTCAGTTCCCTCCTTCCACCGTTACATGTACACGCATGTGCTCACG